>NC_041383.1:112785764-112798444 GCF_002162155.2 Triticum dicoccoides
CCACACACTATATCTCTCTAGGTTTGTATCCTCTCACACAACCCCACGTAGGTGGTGTACGTATACAAGAAGAGAATAGGTGCACCGTGCACGTACTCACTCTTTGTGCCCAGCCACACCCGCGCGGGTACACGGTGGAGCTCATTTCTTTCCGAAATGGCAGCCCATGTGCTAATTTGAACGCCTGTAGCGGTTGTTTACCTAGGGAGGTTGTGTACCACACGTGCACGAAACAAAGTTGGACTTAACGCGTTGCTGTTATTTTTAAATAAAGTTATAGCGCTCAATGGCACGTACACAGAATATAAATGATTTCTATGGAGAAAAAGATAGTCCGCTCACTATATACAATGGAGCCTGCCTTCCTGGTTTGTCGCTCTTCAGAGTATCTCACACAAGGTTGCGGTGGCCTCTCTCTCTCTCACCGTTGGTCACTGATCCGGCCGCATCCCGTCCGCCAGGGGAAAGGGAGTGCGGTGGCCTCTCTCTCTCTCACCGTTGGCCACTGATCCGGCCGCATCCCGTCCGCCGGGGGAAAGGGAGGAAGTGCATCGTTTCTCCGTTCGATGACACCGAGGCAGCACGTCCCGATCTGCGGTATATGCCGTTCTCTCTGACCAAGCTCCAGCGCGGCAGGGCCTACGCCACCTGCTCGCAGATTCCGCCTGCCGCCGCTCACCTAGTTACATCCCGACGACCTCTAGGTATCCCCTCTGGCCTTGCTCCACTGCCCGTCTTCCCACGTCGCTGCATGTGGATCTTCCATAGTTCTTTGCCCAAAACGTAGCTCATCCGACGTACTTTCCATATTGCATTCTCGTCCTCACACCATTTTAGACAAACACAACCGTGTTGTTATCTTCCCTTAGGACAAGGAATATCCTTCTTTTTTGTCGTCGCATGTGTCATCAACTATTATTGGCTAGTAATTGTTTCCTTTCTACCTCTTTTTTGCAAACAGGGCTATCCATTTCACCTCGTTGCTATTGCGACCTTTTGGTGAACTGCACAAAGCACTTTTTTCTTAAGAGTGTTTTGTGCAGTTGTACTAAAATGTCACACGGGCAACGTCTCTACATTTCAGTGCGACTGCACAAAGGGAGATTGGTTTTGCTCTATCCTCCTCATCCAACTCCGAGCCTAATCTTCTCCAACTAGTTAGTCTTAAGAGAGACTGCAAAGGTGACCGGCTTCTATTTGTGTGTTTATTGTTTCATCAGCAGTCCTCTATTATCGTAATCACACTTAATATCTTTGGAACAGGGACACTCAGCTCTATTTTAGTGGAACTGCACAAAATGATCGGAATGTTGCATGCTCCAGACAGCTACTTTTTTTCCCAACATGCCTTGTTGATTTAGACAGAGCTGGGGGGATGTTGCTACCAATGAAAGCATGGATCAATTTGAATTTAACACCTTCTCACAACTCTGTTTTCAGTTGTGATGTAATTATTAGCTCTGATATGCTAATAATTGACATGCATTAGCAAGGAAGTTAGTTTTTTATTGTTTCCGAAAGAGCATCGATGGCAAGACACGCGAAACAAAAGCTGAAAGCTCACACCATTGTACAATTTCATGTCGCTGGAAAATTATTTGTATAGTACGTCAATTATGTAAACAAATGATGGAAGCTTGATAGCATTGCCAGAAGCCTCTTCATCATCCGGGTCCATGTGCCATGCACAAAATTATACTCCTTTGTTCCTAAATATTTGTCTTTTTACAAATTTCAAACGGGCATATTTTAGAGTGTAGATTCACTCATTTTGCTTCGTATGTGTACTCCCTCCGTTCCTAAATTTTCTATTCGTCTTTCTAGAGATTTCAACAAGTGACTACATACGGAGCAAAATGAGTGAATCTACACTCTAAAATATGTCTATATACATCCGTATGTGCCAGTCCATTTGAAATCTATAAAAAGACAAATATTTGAGTAGTCACTCGTTGAAATCTCTAGAAAGACAAATACTCCGGAGTATATTTATGAACCGAGGGGGTAGTGCACAACCGCATGGGAGACTCAGCCCGGTCGTTGCGCCGCATTAATAGTGAGTAATGAGCAGTCAAATCATAAGCCCCACCTTTCCCACTGTAAGTTGCTCTGAAGAAGCAACCATCAATACGCTCTTCTTTGAATCCGTTCATACTACTCCATCCGTCACTGTTTATACAGCGCGCTTCAGAATAAAGAAAAGAAAATCTATGGGATCAAGGCGACTAGCGATCGGCCTGAAAAATAGCATTGGTAGTTATAGCACGGCGTCTACTACTAGAGGGAATAATGCGTACACACATGCATGCAGTGCTTCCACCCCGGGTACACACATGCATGCACTTACTCCACTCTATAGTACAGTATAGAGTACATGGAGAGACAAAACTGTGGACTTGATTGCGGTTTCCACACCCTAATTAATTGAGCATTAAAGCAAATGCATCTAAAGTCTCTCTGGTGGTGGAAATGCATTGAGAGAAATGCATCATAATGAAGCACGCCCGATAAACTGTGACGGAGGGAGGAGTAGTATGAAGGTGCAAAACCAAGTACATGTATGGCCAGTCGTTCAACGCACCTCCTCTTGGCATATCACTGACATGTGGGACAGGAGTGTGAGCAAACCGATCTCAATTGACGGCAAAGAGCCAACCCGCCGTTCCTTGAGAGAGACGAGGAGTGAGAACACACAGACGGGCTCGCACGGAGGCCAAGATATATTCGAGCATGGTTGGTTGATCGATATCATTCATTACATGTCGGGCTGCCGTTTTCCGCCCTTCTCCGGAATAAACGTGTACTTTATCAGAGAAAAAAAATAAGAGTACAAACGCTCCACCATGCGGTTCTAGTAGTAGTACTACTTGTACTACTGCGCTTGGCTCTTCGCCTATTCGTGAAGTCGAACAATGATGGTACTCCGCATGTTGGGTACTATAGTGTATGCCTCTGACAATCTGACACCAAATGGACTGATGCATGTCCACCGAGGGTAGGTTGCATTAGTCAAAAGGCGTAAGCGAGCTTCACCTTGTCCTGCAAGCTTCTCCTTGTTCTGCGAGTTGATGGGACACACCAAAAAGTAGTGCTAGTCCATACTCCCTCCTTTCCGGTTAATATGGCTTAGTCTTTTTTGCGGGTAAATGAGAGAGCTTTATTCATATATAAGCATTATTAGGATGATCAGCCAAGACACTAGTCGTTGGACTTCATAATACGCTCATTGCGCTCAATATATATATTTTCCGGTGTTTATACGGTCACTAGCTCACCCTGACTGAGTATGTGTGTGTATGCACATGTAGGTTGAGCACTTGAGCGTGACCGTGTGTGTTTCGTCGTGTGCTCGGACATGCATGCATTAGGGCGTCGCGCACGTTTTTGCATCCATGTGTACGTGTGACTGTTGCATACACGTAGGGGGAGTACGTGTAGGGGCCACTAACGAGCAGTCAAATCACACAGTAAGTTAGTTGGAAGAAGCAACCATCATTTCACTCTTGAATGACACGTACGCAATATAAAATGGTTGATATGGAGAGAAAAAGAAAACCACTATATATACACTAGCAGGAGCCTAAGCTACAAGCCTGCTTGCTTAGGTTGCTCTCTTCACAAGCATAGAATGACGGGCCTGATCCTGCAGCTGGGGGAAGGGAACAATGTTCTGCGTAAACGCGGTCGACATCGGCGAGGGAGAAAACCCACAGTCGGTGCGTCCCAATCGGAGGTCACCGCGGTATGGGCCGATGCCGCATCCCAACCGCCCTTCTAGCTACAGCCCGACGTCCCAGGTATAGTCCATCTTCCTTTTGGAGCCGGCTTGCTCCACTGCCGTAGCTCCATCTCCATGTCGATCTTTCTCTACTTCTACCGGCTTCTACTTGTGATGAGTTTATGTCTCATGAACTAGTGCCAGTACTATTATTCTAATCACACTTCTTCAATATCTTTGCCATCAAGGATGCTCAGGTCGATTTTAGTGGAACTGCACAAAAGCATCGTATGATCCGAGGGTGCCAGCCGTCTTTCCTTCGACAGGTTCTACCTGGCCAGGAAATTAAATCATGTTTAGGGTTTAGGGTTTAAGTCATAGTGACCCCATCAGTAGTTTTTCTTTGTACACGCTCTCACAACTTTTTCTTTAGTTGTAAAGTAAATATTGGCTATGATCTGTGAATCATTGAGATGCATCAGCATGCGTGTTAGTTTTCCTTTGTATTTGATGGAATGTTGTAACGGGGCAACCTTGGAATAGGAATGAAAATGGAGTGGAAAGTTTCCGTTTTTCTGGAGAAAAAATGGAAACGGAGAGAAAGCAACATTTCGTTTCATTGGATCGCGCCATCGAGCAAAACCAACGTTTAAATCACGTCTGCCGTGTTCGTGTCTCACCCTCCTCCATGGCTCGACCCCAGACGGTCGCTTGGCATGCCACTCACCGCAAACCGAGTAGTATACGATAACTTTCCTGCCTGCTTGTCGATGGACCGCGCCATGGAGTACTAGCACTACTGGAAGAGATTGACGAGTTGGGGGAGGATAGCTAGCTATAGCACGGACTCCCAAAAACTTTTTACATGCATGTTGTAGCCGGTTATTGTGACCTTTAAACGCGGAGCAGCCGCGTGCACCCGGAAGCGGCGTGGGCGACGCTCTCTCGGTCGGCGTGCCGCTTCAATGCCGGCGCCAGTGAGAGGTCGCGTCCGCTCTGGCCGGCCATGAATGCGGCACTGACCGTTTCGGGCGGGAAGCACGCGCGGGTGATGAAGAGGGTTCGGGTTGGTCAGGACCGGCCATGGCAGCGGTCCAAACATGCACAAACAAGAGATGTTGTACGTTAATATTGCTGCGTAACAACATAAATAATGTGCCATTTGGACAAATATAATTGGAGATGGAGATGGAAATTGAATATTATGTAAACACGGATATGCATGTCTATGTCTATGTGTGTGTGCGCGATGACTCTCGTGACCTGGAAGCAGGGGCGTGTTTTTGCTCGAGTTTTCTTTCTTGGTACGTTAGAAAATCAGTTTGTCTAATTCACATCTATATGTTATTTAAGGATATCACATCTAAGCTCCCACAAGTATATAATGTACTCCCTCCGTCCAGGTGTGTAGGGCGTCTAAGAGAGTCCATTTTTTCCAAAAGTTTTAGTCGCATATAGGTAGTTAAACCAGCCTCATTTTACAGTCTCTTGTTCTAGCTCCCTGTGCAGCCATTTTTAAATGTCGTGTTAATCAAAAATGATGACCCGCGGTATGTGTTAGTTGATTATTGGTCAGCCCGAGCGAAAAAATCGGAAGGCAATTAACTAGCGCGAGCATTGTTGCATGCATGCGCAGCTCATTGAGAAAGGGAAAGGCCAGGCAATAAATTGGCGTGTCTAGCGAGATTTACCAGCGAGAATTAAGGGCTAAACTTGCTCGGTAACTGGCTATTTTCCTGGTTTAAATTTTCACTTCGCCCACTCCACTCGCGCCTAGATCATGCTGCCCTTCCCTTTTTTTTGAGGAAATCACGCTGCCCTTCCTTAGACGCCCTACACACCTGGACGGAGGGAGTAGCAACAAGAAACAAAAAAAACTAGGACAAAATAAAATAAACCACAAACAGAGTGGACAACTATGTCACATCTAGATGTGTCCTAGACAGACCCTTAAAAAATTGTCCGCCAGTTTTCGTTTCTTCTTTCCGGGAACACGCGTATTCTATTTAAAACCAATGCTATGGAGAGATTTTTTTACTCCATTATAGCCTCTTGTTTGATAGAGTTTCTCGCGTCTCGCTCTCTCACCCTCTCCATATCAAAACAAGATGACAGTGTCCACTCTATCTCTCTCCTCACCGATGTCACAGATCCAGCCGAATCCCGTCCGCTGCGGGAGGTGAGGAGGTGCAGCATTGACGTTGTCACCATCGGCGACGGAGGAAGCCGATGCGCACCGTCCTCTCGGAGCCGGCGCTGGCGCGGACGAAGATCCTCCGCGCCCTTGTTCGCTGCCTTCGTGTGGGCAGATCCTGCCCGCCCGCCTAAACGACATCTCACCCACCTGAGGTATAATTTCTTGTACTGGTCCTGCTCCCCGGGTTGCTGCGTGCGGGTTTTCTTCTATGCGACTACTCCCCAGCTCCCCATGCATAGTAGTAGCTAGGGTTCGTCGGCTGGTCCAACGTCACCTACTAGTAGTACTATTATAGAGGAAATGCCACTCGAAAAGTTGTCCTGATTTATGCCTCGGTGGAGGAATACATGTTGTTTCGAAAAAAGTACATGGTGGTTGTGCGGTCATTGTCCATATGGTGGTAGTACTATCACTGGTTAAATGAAGAAATGCTTTTTTCTCGGTTATCCTGGTTTAGTTCCCATCAAGATATTATGATGCTTCTGTTTGTTGGTGTACTTTTCATTAATTCTTATTGACAATTCAGATGTCGTTGCTAACCCTTTTTTATATTTTTGGAAACAGCGATGCGTGTCTCCATACCCAGGCATGTCTTCCTCAATTTTATTGGAACTGCACAAAATTGGATGGCCATCGTTGTTCCGCCTCACTGTCCTCTGCCATGTGGTTCTTCCTTCATCGAGCTTGATTACTGAGAAGAAACAGACCACAGTGAGGATTTGTCGAACTTCATAGGTGCCTCACCCAAACTTGATGCCAAATGGATGATGCATCACTACGATGACCTATCGATGCTCATGGTTGTGCCTCATGGTTGCGTCGGCTGGTGAAGCTGATCGATTTTCAATGAAAAACAAGCTGTCTTCCATCAGTGCTCTTTGCTTGTTACGCCCAAAGATGATATCCTTCGTCAGTTCACCTTGGTTGCGTTGGAGACGCAGTCGTCTTTCACATTGGTGCAATTTTATCACACAATTGGCTATGACCCAAATGTTTCCTCGAAGAAGGATCGACGTTGGTACTAAGAGCATAAGTTTTGTATTGATTTCTAAGCCTTCTCACAACTTTGTCTCCAGCTCCCCTGTAATTTTATTTGTCTAGCTATTAACTTTGATTTCAAAAATGGTGTGGACTAAAAACCCGGATGGACGTAGTAGCCCTCCATTTTTATTTACTCAGCATATTAGATTTGACCGAAGTCAAACTTTGTAATACTCTCAAACCTTTCCGATAATTAAAATTAAAATTCTTTATTTGTACACACTCTCACACGTTTTTGATAATTTGGCGCATGTGTGGTTGTTCACTTAAGGGAGGGTAGTGTACCACACGTGAAGGACAGGAAGTGCGACCAGGACGCGTGGGCATGGATCGTTAGTTCATCGGAAGTAGTAGTACTAGTTTTCTTGACTATACATTAAATAAAGAGTTTCGTTTCGTACTTTTACAATTTAAAATGATTGTTATGGAGAGAATAAGAAAACCACTCCACTATATATTAGTCGTATACACGAGAGTACTATATGGACGCAGCTTCATTGACTTAGTGCACCTGCCTTTGGGTTTATGACAGGTGGGCCCAAAATGTGGCTGGCTCACCTGTCATACAACCAAAAGCAGGTGCAGTGAAGGCACCGGAGCTCAGTCCATACTACAGTAGTATATATATAAGTGGGAGCCTCAGCGCTTGTTCGCTAGGGTTTGCACTCTCCACACGCTCGCCGCACTACATATATGTTACACGCTGGAGGCTCAGTGTTCATTTGCTAGGGTTTGCTATATTCACAGTCTCTCACCCTCTCTTCACCAGATCTAAACAAGACTGTGTTGGCCTCTTCTCTCTCTCTCCCCCTCACAACTGGTGAAGGAGGCGTCCGTATCCCGTCGCACCGGGAAGGGGAGGAGGTGCAGGGTTCACTCTATCGCCTTCGGCGAGGGAGGCAATCCACTGCCGGCTACGATGTTCTCTTTCACCCAGCGAGCGCCTGTGCGGGAGGGCCACTGACCCCTTGTTCCTCGCTGCCGTACATAGTGTGGGTAGATCCGGCCTCCCGCCGCACGTCTTGCCACATCCCGACGACCCTAAGGTATAAGTTTCTTTGAAACCGTCGTTGCTCTAGCTGCATGTGGATCTTTTTCGATCTATAGTCGAATCTAGGTCTTGGTTCAAAGAGGAAAGAAGGATGCGGTAGGCTGGAGCAAGAATCTAGGACGTGGTTCAATGAGGAAAGGAGGGGCGGAAAGTAGTATAGACTGGCTATCCAGCCACTTTGTAGGTCGAAAAGGGAAAAGGGGGTAACCCAGTACACACATCTGTATGGAACCGATCTCTTTGTTGCAAAGGGAAAGAAACTGGGGGGTCGGGTGGTTTGTGCAGGACTAGATTTGCTGCCCTCAAATAGGAAAAAGGTTCAAAGGGAACAAATATGGGACCAACGCATATAGGCTGCTTGGCTACATACTCTGCATCACCCATTTATACGTGTGGACGCACATGGTGATGGCATGTCCCATACAACTATTTTGCTGTTGTTAATCTAAGAATGCCGCCGGAAAATTGAAGCAATGCCACTGTTAAAAGTAAATTACATTTTTAACGAATGTTGTTTCAAGAGAATGTCTCTGTTAATATGAATCAATGCAACCGTTTTAGAAATGCTACTATCCTACTTTGTTTTCCATCCAAGATAAGTTAGATGTTTCCCTTATACCTATTGTTGCTTACAGGGATATCAAAATTAAAGCTCGGTTTTATTCCGACTTCGATTTTAATTGAACTGCACAAAATGAGCCAATGTGTCCAAGGCAAACTGCTGCATTACTAGGTCCAGTTGGTCGTTCCACTTTGCAGAAAGAAGCAGTCACTGTTTGCGCTACATTACAGAAGGAATGACCGAGAAGCTTTATAGAGTATTATTAGACACCGGTGACATGACTAGTCTGCAGAGACCATTGGCAATTTAAGAAGCTACGACAGGACTCCACGATCATAGGCATTACATATTTTGAATGGGAAAAGCTTGTCAAAGTTTAATCATTGATGTTAGCAAGAAGACGTTAGTTTAATATGTTGGAATTGGAAAACCTTGTCAAAATTTGCTCATTGATGTTAGCCAGAAGACATGCATTTGATATTTTTGAGTGGGACGCCCTTGCTGTGAGCAGCGTCGAGTGTTTTTCCTATTCCTATGTTCAGTTTAGAAGTAAATAGTTACTCTATGAGATATTCCTGTGTTAAGAGTTTGTTCTGAATATTGTCTATGTAATGCCAGGCCTTGTGTTTGATTGCAAAGTTGAGCTTGGAATGTTGTGGCATGCGGCATCACGAGCTGTTCACCGTGCCTCCTGAGAATAATGCTTCATATTGTTTTGCATGTCGATCTAATGCCAGTGATTTGCTTGTTAAGAAGATCATCCTCTTCTGTTGTTTCCGTGCTTAAGAAGTTCATCGTCTGATGTTTCATTCATAGCCTATACGACAAGTCGGGTAGGTTAGACGTGAAACCATATGATCTTCCGACCAACTCATGATATTAGGCCGTGATTGGATCGTTGTTTTCCAACCAAAACCGCTTGTAAAACTGATGCTTGTAAATTAAAGCAGATGGTCTCGGGCAAAGGCGCTTGGTTGGTCAATTTCGACTAGTAAAATATCGGAAGTACTTCACACACGATAAAAACGCTGAATGACACTCGGACGATTGCTAATCCAGCCGTTAGCTGCTGTTTCAGCCTTGCCTATGGATGGCATGATACGCACGTCGTGCATGTATCGTCTAGTAATGTTGTCCATATAGCAGTGCTCGTAAAATATACACTGGTCTCTCAAATTACACACGTAACCCGCCGGTTTTACTTATAGACCTCGGGCACTCGGTTTCATTACGCCTGTATTTTACGCGCTGTTTCCGATGACGAGTAAATTACACTTGTGTATGTTAATATAGGTTTGAAATAAACTAGAGCTCCCAAGCGTGGCCTTACCGTTTTATGCCGTCTCAGTTTCTCGAAGGTGCTCATAGGTGTCCGATGATCCCGGCTTCCTGAATGAGCAGCAGGCGCTGTATCAGACCATCCGTAGGGCCCACGAGGCCCTCTCTGTTGTCCTTCAAGTTGTTGCGCTCGCCATGGCGCCGAGCATTGTTAACATCGTCAACGAACATGAGGATTCAGGAGATGAGTTTATTTTGACTGGATGACACTAGGGACCCACTAGGGCCATAGCCGTACGTACGCAAGTGCCTCCTTATTATGTATAACTATATATTTTTTGCTTTCTCCCGGTTTCCTAACATCACGGTCCCACACCATTGTCAACATATGTAGTCAATATAAACGAGAGAATTGCACAAGGTGCGGCCGACACCTGGGACCAAGCAACTCGAGCAGTATTTGTGTTTTTGAGGCGTGAGCACTGCAAAGTTTTTCTTGGCGATGATTTCGTTGTTGTTCAGAGGAGAGCAGGGTATTAACTGGGCGGGCTGTGGCCCGTCTAGCCCAGGCCAGATATCCAGCCCAGATACTAATTTTTTCCAGATGAAAATGGCTAGCCCAGCTATACGTCTTTTTGAGGAATACCCAGGCAAGGTCAACTTGTTATTCTCCGCCCCGCTGGGCTGCAAATCTTTCCTAGGAGGGATGCATTAGGCTTAACAGGAAAATGGGCTTTAAAAAATAATAAATGGGATGTAATTATAAAAACTGGGCAGTAACTATAAAAAAATGCACCAAACACGAAATTATTTTATAAAATATTATTTATGGATTTTGAAAATCTTAAATTTTCATTGTTGCACGCGCAATGTTTCGTTGGATTTTTATGTAATACAAATTTATATTTAATCTGACTAGAAATTTCAGGATAAAAATATTTCGGATCCCATCAAAATGTGGGAAATTTTATTGAATTCTGTCTTCAACGGTTGGTTGAAATTATTAATCGTTGTCCTAGCTAGAAAATGTGCTGTACTTTTAACAAACTATAAATGGGCTGTTGTAAATTCCATTAGAATTCAAGAATGGGCTGTACATTCTTACAAAATGCAAATGGGCTATAAGTTCTCTGCCACACACTTGTGGGCCTACTAAGTGACGCGTCCCCTAAAAAAAATAAGTTGACGCGTATGCAAGGCTTTGTCAACTTATTATAGTTAACACACGGTTCTAGCAGCAGTGGCCGTTGGATGTCTATCCAACGGATGTTGTGCTTCTTCTTCAATATTGGATATTCTTAGCTTCGGACGCCCAAAAAATGATTCCTCCCCTGACATCTGGGGCACACCGTTTCGGAGGCTGACCTGTGGGCCTACTAAGTTGGAGCGTACCAAGGGCTCTGTCAACTTAGTCAATAATAAACGATTCTAGCTTCAGTGACCGTACGATGTCCATCCAACGGTCGTAGTGCTTCTTCAACCTCTAGTCTTCTTGGTCCAGCCGCCCAAAGCAGCGCCGGTCGTGCCGCCTGCTCCTGCCTCCCGTGGCCGGTTGTGCTGCCGCGGAGGCCTCACCGCCCCCATACTACTCCCACCGCTGGCAGGCCATCCCTCCACTCACCCACACCCCCTGTTATTCTGCGGCGATGGCAGCCTCACACCGCAGCCGAACCAGTGAACCCTCATACTCCTCTCCGCGCGGGCTTCCGCTGCTGCGTCTTCCTCGGCTCCGCGTCGTCCCCTTCCTAGCCCTCGCCGTTGTCCACCGCCCTAGTGCTCTTGTCGCAGCGTGGTCAACGTGGTCAACGACCGACTTCCATCCAAAGAGTATTGTACGTGGAGAGGCTGACAGCTGGGTCCATGGCGGTCGCAAGGAAGTGCCTCCTTATTACGCGCAAAATAATTATTCCTCCACCTGACAGCAGGCACCCACCGGACGGGCCACCTTATTTCACGAAAAAAACGTTTCCCCCCTGACTGCTGGGACCCACCAGCTACACCTTCGCACGCAAGGAAGTGCGTCCAGGCAAAAAAAAAACGATTCGCCCCCCTGACTGCTGGGACCCACTAGCTACATCTTCGCAGACAAGGAAGTGCTTGACAGTCGGGACCCACCAGCTACATCTTCGCAGACAAGGAAGTGCCTGACAGTCGGGACCCACCTTGTCGAAGCATACGTAGCGTTGTCATTCTGGTCACGAACGTGTACGCACATATATACTGGTGGATGTAAGGCGCGCACGTGTCGTAGTAGAGGCGCGCACGTGTCATAGTAGAGGCGCGCACATAGCATGTACACGTACTTAAAGCGGCCAGGTTGCAAGAAAGAAAATACGGCCACATATGTGTACATACGGGGTGGGGGGGGGTCTCGAACGCCTACTCGCGCATATATATGTATGGCCAGGGCTCGTGTACATTGGCTGGGTCGGAACGGAGAAACAGCGTCGTCGTCGTATTCATGGGGAGGCAACGAAATGCGTTGTGTACATCGGGAGGCAACGGAATGCGTTATCGTGTTCATCGGGAGGGCTTGGACGGAACATGCAATGGAAACGAGGCCTAGCGTACCGCAGAACAGAGGAAACGGCCTTGTGTTCCACCGGCCACATTCGAAATGGGATCCTGTTCACCGGGAGGGGTCTGGCGTACCGCAAAACGGAGGAAATGGACCTCCTACGGTCGAAACGGGGTCCTGTTGATCGGGAGGGGTGTGGCGTACCGCAAAACGGAGGAAACAGACCTCCTAAGGTCAAAAAGGGGTCCTATTGATCGGGAGGGGTGTGGCGTACTGCAAAACGGAGGAAACGGACCTCCTACGGTCGAAACGGGG
>NC_041383.1:112798574-112807912 GCF_002162155.2 Triticum dicoccoides
AACGGGGGTCCTGTTGATCGGGAGGGGTGTGGCGTACCGCAAAACAGACGAAACAGACCTCCTACGGTCGAAACGGGGGTCCTGTTGATCGGGAGGGGTCTGGTGTACCGCAAAACGGACAAAACGGACCTCCTACGTTCGAAACGGGGGTCCTGTTGATCGGGAGGGGTGTGGCGTACCGCAAAACGGGACTCCACGGGATACTGTTCATCTCCACCGCCGACCTCCTCCAGCCTCCACGGGCTACCATCGACCTCCTCCAGCCTCCACGGGCTACTGTTCATCCAGACTCCACCGCGCGCTACTCCACCGGCTACTGTTCAACCACCCCTCCACCGTCTACTGTTCATCCAGCCCTCCACCGTCTACTGTTCATCCAGCCCTCCACACCACAGGGTCCTGTTCAACCACCCATCCACGGGCACCCCTCCATCGTCTACTGTTCATCCAGCCCTCCACACCACGGGGTCCTATTCATCCAGAGGCAACGCCACCGCTCACTATTCATCAACCCTCCACCCCCCTGCAACGCTCACTATTCATCCCAGAGGCAACATCGATCGGCTTCAGTTAGCAGCAGTAGCGAAGGAATCGCTCGACCGGGTTCAGTTAACAGCCATCTATCAATCGCTCGGGTTCAGTAACGCATAGCCTGCATTGCAATCGCTCGGGTTCAGTTAGAGCCCAACGCCTCGCTTGGGTTCAGTTAGAGCCAATGCCTCGCACACACGCGCGTACATGTACGAGAGAAACGCGCATCGCTCGGCCCCCGACCTCCCACCATAACCGGCAACTCCCTGAAATTTTCCTCCCCCTCGCTTCTACCATGGTTTTTTCCGTCATGGACGGCCCAAAGAATGTCATGCAGCTGTGTCTCCGGCCCGCCCAGGACGAAAAGCCCATTTTCTGTCATGATTTTTTGTCATAGAAGTAGGAGCCCACCACATCTATGATGATACCGGGTTTTGTCACAATTATCATCATAGAAGTGTCATATGTATGACAGATTTTTTTCCGTTCGGCCCAAAATGTCACGGATGTGTCTTTTTTTGCAGTGCAAGACTCCATGGGTGTTAGAATCATTACAATGTAATCTAGATTATTGACTCTAGTGCAAGTGGGAGACTGAAGGAAATATGCCCTAGAGGCAATAAGAAAGTCTTATTTATATTTCCTTATATCATGATAAATGTTTATTATTCATGCTAGAATTGTATTAACCGGAAACTTAGTACATGTGTGAATACATAGACAAACAGTGTGTCACTAGTATGCCTCTACTTGACTAGCTCATTGATCAAAGATGGTTAAGTTTCCTAGCCATGGACAAAGAGTTGTCATTTGATAAATGTGATCACATCATTAGAGAATGATGTGATTGACTTGACCCATCCGTTAGCTTAGCACTTTGATCGTTTAGTTTATTGCTATTGCTTTCTCCATAACTTATACATGTTCCTATGACTATGAGATTATGCAACTCCCGAATACCGGAGGAACACTTAGTGTGCTACCAAACATCGCAACATAACTGGATGACTATAAATATGCTCTACAGGTGTCTCCGGTGGTGTTTGTTGAGTTGGCAAAGATCGAGATTAGGATTTGTCACTCCGATTGTCGGAGAGGCATCTTTGGGCCCTCTCAGTAATGCACATCACTATAAGCCTTGCAAGAAATGTGAGTAATGAATTAGTTACGAGGTGATGCATTATGGAACGAGTAAAGAGACTTGCTGGTAACAAGGTTAAACTAGGTATTGAGATACCAACGATCGAATCTTGGGCAAGTAACATACCGATGACAAAGGGAACGACGTATGTTGTTATGCAGTTTGACCGATAAAGATCTTCATAGAATATGTATCATCCAGGTTCCGCTATTGGTTATTGACCGGGAGATGAGTCTCGGTCATGTCTACATAGTTCTCGAACCCGTAGGGTCCGCACACTTAACGTTTGGTGACGATCGGTATTATGAGTTTATGTGTTTTGATGTACCGAAGGTAGTGCGGATTCCCAGATATGATCACGGACATGACGAGGAGTCTCAAAATGGTCGAGACATAAAGATCAATATATTGGATGACTATGTTTGGACATTCGAATGGTTCTGGGTGAGTTGAGGCATTTACCGGAGTACGGGGGGTTTACCGGAACCCCCCCGAGGAGTGTATGGGCCTTATTGGGCCTTAGTGGGAGAGAGGAGGAGGCGGCCAAGGAGGGGGCGCCCCCCCAAGCCCAATCTGAATTGGGTGGGCCCCCCTTTCCTTCTCCCTCTCTCCTCCTTCCTTCCTCTCCTACTCCAACTAGGGAAGGGGGGAATCCTACTCCCGGTGGGAGTAGGACTCCCCCTAGGGCGTGCCATAGAGAGGGCCGACCCTTCCCTCCTCCACTCCTTTATATCCGGGGGAAGGGGGCAACCCATAGACACAGAAATTGATTGTTTATCCATGTGCGGTTCCCTCCTCCACCATATTCCACCTCGGTCATATCGTCGTAGTGCTTAGGTGAAACCCTGCGCCGGGAACTTCATCATCACCGTTATCACGTTGTCGTGCTGACGAAACTCTCCCTCGACCTCAGCTAGACCTAGAGTTCGTGGGACGTCATCGAGCTGAACGTGTGTAGATCGCAGAGGTGCCGTACCTTCAGTGCAAGGATCGGTCGGATCGTGAAGACGTACGACTACATCAACCGTGTTGTCATAACGCTTCCGCTTACGGTCTACGAGGGTACGTGAACAACACTCTCCCCTCTCATTGCTATGCATCACCTAGATAGATCTTGTGTGTGCGTTGGATTTTTTTTGAGATTACTGTGTTTCCCAACAGGGGCCGATCGAAAGGTTGAATGGCCGCTGTAATAAATGGGGTCCGGCGGGCCTGTAATTGTCACGTCTTGTCACGGAGTTCATAGCGGAGGATTCTACTGGACTCTTGACAACACCGCACCGCACACGTTTCGTTTGACCACGTGGGGCTCGAAGAGGCGCCAAATGTATCGTTGGTGAGCCTGTTCCTGCGCTACCGCGCAAGCTTCCCGCTCGGCTAGTTTGGCCACACGTCGGCTAGAAGAGGGACAAATCATGGACGTTTATTGGCAAAAAGCTTTGTAAAAAAGAAGTGTGTGGAATGACTTTGGTCATAAGTTTACCCGTGGGTGATGAGGTCAAAGTTACACAGAAGGGTGATTATGGACACTCGAGTGTTATAATTAACTCTGCGCTCTACAGGGCACACGGTTGAAGAAACCAACTGTGTGCAATAATGTCGAAGATCGCAGTCGAGTTAGCTATACAGATCGTGTGCTGTGAGATCGACATGGTAAACATATTCGAGAATGGTTAATAAAATCTAAGACAATTGCATATTAAGGTCAAAATAGTGCTACCAATATACGAGTCCCATATGATGCCATTTCAACGATTGTACCACAAAATCTCAAAATATTACAAGGTTCAAATTCCAGAGTTATATGGCTCAAGTTCGAAGATAACAAGGTTCAAACTGATATTAGAAATGAAATTCAGCTCATCAGCTGCAAACGCTCGCGCTGATCCGCTGAACATGGATATCAGAGAGGTTCAAACTAATTTTACCACTTCTAAGTCTGGTTTTAAAACCTCATAATTTTTGCAAAGGGGTCAGCCACTGAGAAGTCATGTATGGGGTTGACATGATGACTTCCGATTACTCTGTCATCTGAATTTCCCAAATGAAATTCAGCATTTTCAGAGCCTATTCCATTCTGCCGCAGGCGCCGACGCTGATCAACAAACCATTCATTTTTTGCAAAATAATGTAGGGAAAAATCTCATTACCTTCAGCACCCTTGCTCTGACAACAAAGAACCTGGCGAATATAATCTCCGGTAAGGTCCCTCGGTAGGAGTTCAAAGTAATTTCTGAGAGATGCAGATTTAGGTATTCGACGTGATTGTTATATTGTATCACATTATCCACCACTAGTCCTAATCTTATCTGCAAAAGAAGAAAACGTGTTAGTGCCTACATGCAGTTTTGAACACTACTACATGCCTACTTGGTTTGCAGGATTTGTAAAATGCACTAACATGCCATCTTCGATCTGACATGATTAACATGGGCATTTGATTACATTCTAGAAAAAATGTAGCCTTCTTCACAAGAGGTTGGATTGGATGAAACGTTCCCTAAGAAAACTAGTACAAATGAATCCATAGGAGAAATGCTTATGGATTGTAACCATATGGATCAAGCAACCAATATGGGGGGGGGGACATGTATGTACTGAAATCCTCCAAAAGAATCCTTCAGAAATGATAGTACATTGTCATTGTAAACTTGGAAAATGGTGTCACAAATTGAACTCCCTTATGGTTAACATTTAACAGGAAAGGAACATCACCTCGATATATAGCTTCTCCAGGCACAGAAAGCATCTCACGAAACTGACAACTTGCTCCAGGTTGGGGCCGATAGATTCTAGTTCCAAGACCTTCACTGTGCGCAGTTTCGGGGCCAAGCTTGTGGGAATCATTTTCTGGATGACAGACAAACAAACATCTTCAAAATTAGAAATAATGTTAATTTGTAGAAGGCGAGGTAGAAGGCGGCTGTTGTACCTGAACGGGTGTGTATCCAATAACAAGTTCGTAGTATTTGTCAGACGAGTAGCCCACCACTGCCAATTTTGGCGCAGAAACGACATTGATTCTTATTGGACCTTCTTGATCAACTACAAGTAATCTCTCAAGTGCAGGTGTGTCCTCAATGACCATACCGTGGTAAACATCTTGTGATGTCTTCTGCCATACCAGCAACGCACATAAATAGTCCGGAGAGTCATGGAGGTGATGTGTGTCGGTGTCAAAACCGGCGGATCTCGGGTAGGGGGTCCCGAACTGTGCGTCTAAGGCTAATGGTAACAGGAGACTGGGGACATGATGTTTTACCCAGGTTCGGGCCCTCTAGATGGAGGTAATACCCTACTTCCTGCTTGATTGATCTTGATGATATGAGTATTACAAGAGTTGATCTACCACGAGATCGTAGAGGCTAAACCCTAGAAGCTAGCCTATGGTCTGATTGTTGTTGTCCTACGGACTAAACCCTCCGGTTTATATAGACACTGGAGGGGGCTAGGGTTACACAGAGTCGGTTACAGAGAAGGAGATCTACATCTGAATCACCAAGCTTGCCTTCCACGCAAAGGAGAGTCCAAAGTACATAGTCCGGCTGTCCAGATACCCCCTTATCCAGGAATCCCTCAGTAGCCCCTGAACCAGGCTTCAATGATGATGAGTCCGACGCACAAATTGTCTTCGGCATTGCAAGGCAGTTCCATCTCCGAATACTCCAAGATAAATTCCGAACACGAGGACCGTGTACGTCTCTGCAAGACAAATTTCCCATACCACCGTAGAGAGAACAATAATTCACGAATCCGATCTGCTGACAACTCTTTGTAGCGTGACATCACGCCACGGCCCGACCTTTATTCGAGCCGTTTTTTAATAACCAGATACCACACATATTGCGAGGCGGTTCCTTTGGTACATCTTGTCGAAGCAGAGATCGTGTCCCTATTATTGCAGGATTCTCATCAATACGGGTATGGGTAATCCAACAGCACCACCAAACGCGGTGAGTGGGGAACGAGCAGGTTTTATTAGGCAAGCGGGGAGGCGCAGAGTTTTATTGTCTTTATAAAGAGGAAAGGCCTCTCCCTTTTCACCCACGCTTTCTCCTTCTACTCATCCATTCTTTTTCGCCTGAGCCCTAACACCCGAGCGTTCATGTTCTCCACCATCGAGGGTTCTTCCAAAAATGTCTGGATCTGGAGCAGGAGGCAAGTGGATGGCCTCTACTGTCCAGGAGAAGGACATCACAAAGCTTCGGGAGGCCGGGTACCTGGCCCAGAAGATCCGCCACCACCTTCCGGTGGCTGGACTGTCAGGACCCCGACTCAATGCCACATCGATCTAGCATGTAACACCTCATATCACTTCGCGGCCTCACGCACGGTATTCCCACGTGTGTCGCCTTACCTTTGCCTGGGACCGTTGCGCCTTTTGGCACACGTATATGACAGTGTCGCTAGCATCCATATGATAAGGAGCCCGGGCTGACATG
Source organism: Triticum dicoccoides (assembly GCF_002162155.2). NCBI lineage: Eukaryota > Viridiplantae > Streptophyta > Magnoliopsida > Poales > Poaceae > Triticum > Triticum dicoccoides. Next base: position 112,804,689 of record NC_041383.1, read on the forward strand.
GCTAGTCGTAAACCCAAAGTGGCACTAACTTACAGGGACAGGCATCCATGACCCAGCATCGAACATGTCGGTCATCAGCGAGTGAATCCAGGCTGTAGCACTGGGCTAGCAGGACTCCGGTGAACTGGGCTGTAGCGGGCTAACAGGACTCCGGTATTCATCGCGTGACATTTCCCCGAAGGGACAGACACAGGAATGAAGAAGGACACATGCCGGCCAGCCTAAGTGTTCCGGAGCAGTAGCAAGCCACCATGGCTCAGTGGAAACACTAGGAGACATTTCCCGGTAAGAGAGGCTACTAAGGATAACAACTAGATAGCCAGATCCCACACATACCAAGCATTTCAATAACATACACACAATATGCTCGATATGTGCAAATACAACATGGCATCACAACATGACTCTACGACTCAAGTAATTTATTCAATAGGCTCCGAGGAGCGAGATATTACAAACATGGGTCTCATGACCCAACAATCAGAGCATACAAGTCAAAGCACATGCGGAAGCTTATCATGTCTGGGTACAGACATCTATAAATGAAAAAGGCTGAGAAGCCTGACTATCTACCAGATCCTGCCGAGGGCACAAGATCGTAGCTGAGGTAACAAGCTAAACGTCGAAGTCCATGTGGAACTACTAGCGAGACTGAAGTCTCTCTGCAAAAACATAAAATAGGCAAACGTGAGTACAAATGTACCCAGCAAGACTTACATCAGAACTAACTACATATGCATCATTATCAACAAAGGGGGGGGGTTTAACTGCAGCAAGCCAGCTTTGACTCGGTGGCTATCTTGAACTACGACTGCAAGTAACTCTTTTGAGGTGGCGCACACGAGTCCACATATTCACCATATCAATACACCACTATGGATCCGCTCTCGTCTCCCTACGAGAACGCCGTCCATAGCACTCACGCTTATCTTGCGTATTTTAGAGTATCCACTTTCACTTGTCTATGAACTGATATAAGCAACCCAGAAGTCCTTTACCGCGGACACGGCTATTCGAATAGATGATGTTAACCCTGCAGGGGTGTACTTCTTCACACACGCTCTCACCACTTACCGCCGTTTACACGACATGTACTCGGCAACCTTCAAGCGGAAGCCCAACGTGGGTGTCGGCCACGGCCTACCTAAACACTCAAGTCTCTAGTCCAGGTTTATCTCCTATTCGGGTTCCATCCATGAGGAGATCCGGCCGGAGTTTCGCTCACAGCCCCAAACAATGTGAACAGGGTTCCCGAGACACAAAACGAGCGCCCGGTACACCGTGCCACGTGCCTACCGCATCACAGCCCACCCCTCCGGTCAGCGCTGCCCACGGCCTCCAGCATACTACAAACACCAGAAACTACTTGCAACTCCTGGACAGAGGACAAGAGGGATTAAGAAGCCGAGAGGGTCCATTGGTTTCGGGCCCAATGCGTGGTAGTAGCTGAATCATGGATCACAAACACAGAACTCAGTTCCTGAGGACGGCTGCAATGAGACAACCCACCATGTACTCCTACATGGCCTCTCACCGCTACCTTTACCAAATCGTATTCACACACTTAGCTCACACACAGTAGGACATGTTCACACACCTCTGATTCATCCCCGATGAATCAGACCTGACTCAACTCTAAGCAGTAGCAGGCATGACAAACAAGCATGAATGAGTAGGCACAACAGGGCTCAAACAACTCCTACTCATGCTAGTGGGTTTCATCTATTTACTGTGGCAATGACAGGTCATGCAAAGGATAAAGGGGTTCAGATACCGTAGCAAGTAACAGATGAATCGTTGTTGTCCTAATGCAGTAGAAGAGAGCAGGAGCGAGAGAGTAGGATTGTATCGGAATGAACAAGGGGGGTTTTGCTTGCCTGGCACTTCTGAAGATAACATTGAGTCTTCATCAGTGTCAATGATCACAACGTCGGAACATCGTCTACCGGGAGGGAACAGATACCGGCAACAAAGAAGAAATACAATCAATGCAATGCACAATATGATGCATGCTCATGACATGGCAATATGAATGTGTTTTGAGCTAATGCAACTAGCAACGGATTAAATGAGGTTGGTTTGAATACAAGATTCAAATTCAAACTCCATATGTGATTATTCAAATGCCATTTAATTGATTTGTGCTATACAGCAGCTATAAGTTGTTCTAACATGCATGAAAATGGTACAGATGGATTCCTTGAATTTTTCTGATAATTTTTCATATATAAATTATTTAATTTGGAGTTACGGTTAATTTTCTATGATTTATTGAAGTTTTAGCTATTTTCTGAAATTATTAAATCATTTAAGATTTATTTAAATTCCAGAAAGGAATTATTGCGTCAGCATGACCTCATAGTGACGTCAGCAGGTCAACAGGTCACTGTCCGGTCAAACCTGACAGTGGGTCCCGCCTGTCAGTGTAATTAGTTTAGTTAGAATTTAATTAAACTAAACTGGGTTAATTAACAGGGCTGGGCCCCACCTGTCAGTGACTCATCGGAGTCAACCAGGGCCCACCTATGGTCAAAGTCAACGTCAGCTACGCCGGCGTTTAGCCGCCGGCGAGCCCGACGCGGCGGCGAGAGTGGTTTTGGCCACCCCGACGACCAAAAGGGCCGCGGAGGGCATCTAGGTGGAGCTGGGGACGAGCCGAAGCTCTTGGTGGAGTTAGCTGGGGTCGGGGTGGCCGGAATCGGCACCGGCGACGACTTAGGTGGCCGCCGGAGTTCGGTTGCACGCGGGATCGCGTTTCAGTGCGTAGAAGAGCGGGGCAAGGGGCTAGAAGGGTGCTACGCATCGCGAGGAGTAGGTTGGACACTCCAGGGTGACCATTTGGTCACCGGAGCATCGTCGACGGCGAGCTCAGGCGGCGGTGCATCTCGGTCATCAAGGGGGCGACGGCTACGGCAATCAAACAAAGAGGGGAAGAGGGGGAAACGGTGGCGGAGCTCACAGCGGGTGCAGCGGTGGCCTCGGCGAGGTCGGGGACGGTCCGGAGCCGACGAATTTGACGGTGATGGCCGGCGGGTCCGAGGTAGAAGACGAGCTCGGTGAGGCCGTTCGGGGGCTTCTGGAGGGGCAAGGCTTGGTGAGGTGGGTCGAGGACGAAGTGGCGGAGCTTGTGGGCTAGTCGGGGAAGCGAGGGAGGCCCGGTGGCCGTGGTGGTAGTGGACGGCGGCGACGAGCTCCGCTCGGTGGCTGCGTGCGAGAAACATAGG
>NC_041383.1:112808468-112866099 GCF_002162155.2 Triticum dicoccoides
AAGGGTCGGGGGGTTGCGTGGCGTCGCGGACGGGGTCCAGGGCGACGAGAGGAAGGCGGCAAGCAGGAGGTGGCCGGGGCATCGCCAGCGCTTGCCACCGAGCTGCTTCGGGGCGAGGGGAGGAAGACGACAGGGGGGGGGGACGCCTGGTGGGCTGGGCCGCACAGGAGCTGGGCCGGCTGGGCTACCAGGTGAGCGCCAGGTAAGGTTTCTCTCCTCTCTGCTTTTCCTATTTCTGTTTTATTTATTTATTTTGTTCTGTGTTGTTTTAGTTTAGTAAAATACTAAACCATTTTATAAAATCCTGAAAATAGTTATGTGGCTAGAACTAAAATATACCAAACCACATAAAATGTTCCAGTATTATTGGACATATATTATTTATATATCAAATATATATCCAATGCAAATAGTTAATTATTTAATTCAAAGGCCCAAAATAATTAACTCTGAGATACCAAAAATATTGTTTTGAGTTTTACCTCTTTGCAATATTTTCAGAGGCTAAGAGGAACATTTTCTTGGACTTCTTTGAGAAGATTTTAATGTTGATCATTTTTAGAAGGTTTCTGAGGCTTTGAAAATCCCTCAATTCAAATTTCAGTTGAATTAAAACATGATGCTCACATGAGGTCTGGCCTAGTGCATAACAGGACCAGGGATGTGACAACTCACCCCCACTAAACAAAAATCTCGTCCCGAGATTCAAGCGTAGGGTAAGGTGAAGGGGGAACACAAACTAGCACAATCTTCACGATCCAGGTTGCACTTCATAAGAACCTTGATTCGATCATCATCTTGTCTCGAAGTCTTGCTCTGAGAACTCCAACTATCATGACAACGAGAGGAAGGAAAGACCCTAAAAGAATTGTTCTTCTCGAAGGTCGAACAACTCAGGATTAACCCACGGAATGAGACATAGCAACATCTCTCGAGATGAGAGATGAAGCACACACCCATAGGAATGGAGTGAAGCAGATGACAAGGGTTCACTAGGTAGACAACAATTCCACACCTAAGAGGGTGGTGAACGGTTGTCAACGTAGCGAGGAGTTGAGTTGCCATGATACCACAACGAGACACCTTAGGGATGGTGACTCGTAGATATATCCCCTTAAGTGGCAAAAAGAATTACCTTTGATTCAGAGATCATTGAGACTCTTTAAACCAGCCTAAGGCAATTCTCGAGCGATCGTTTGGAGGGGGTCGGTAGAATGGCATACTCGGACTTGGATGATGTGGATTACCTTGTTGAAGACAACGTAATGGATGAATTTGCTTACCACCGGAAATGGAAGGGACCCATGGTAGAATGGCACATTGGCGGTGCAAGCTGGGAACAAAATGCAAATGCTGGGAATGATTCTGGTAACTGGGGAAGAACCCAACAATAGAGAGTGGATCCACTGTTTGAGAAGTTATAGCATAACCGAGGAAGTTGAGAGCAAACCTAGTTAGTGTCGATGGTAACACCTAACGCTTGTGCGTGCTCTCAAGAACTTGAGCATTTCCATAATCATCAAGATTTTACCAATATCCGTGTCAAGGATCCTGGCAACACAACTTGCTACCATGATGAATACTGACGGACGATGCGGATGCGAAAGAAGATAACACCTTCTCAGATTTCACCTTGGCGGGGCCAAGGGAATAAAATCTGGATGATCGACCGAGAGACATTTAGCACTCCGCTTCTAATGTTCTCCTTGATGTGCTAGCATATCCCATTCATTGAAATGGTTTGGTATCTAGAACATCAAGTAAAAGGTCGGACTTCGGAAGACAAAAATCATAAGGCACAACTAGGGAGTAAATCCTACGAAGTCCTTATGGGAAGGTGGCCAACTTCTTCAATCAAGATACTACAATAATAGGTCTTCCGACTGGGTGTGTTGGTCATGACATCCACTTTATCGGTTATCGAGGGACCAGTATTATAGTTTTTGGGAAATGTTCCAACCATTATATCTGCCTGAGATTCAGATCTGGTTGGTGTCAGGATATTCCAGACCCATCGAGTCTAGGAAGAAAAATGAAAGTTTGCAACACAATTCGACGAGATAACGTTGCGAGATTCTCGGGAAATGAACTATGATAGCAAGCTCCAAAACATGAGCTGGTTCTGCTACACATGTGTGAACACGCTGTCTCAGACAAACATGATCACATGGTAGTCTTACAATAAAACACTACCGAGTTCTGGTAGGGAACCATCATTGAGGATATAGGAATCTTGTGCACGAACTAGTATTTACACAGCAACTCCTTTCCCTTGAACAAATCAATCAGTGGCTTGGTGTGCTAGGGATACATATAGAATGAAGGTTGCAAATCTCCAAACCACAGAATACTTCGCACATGTGTATGACTGACTTGGGATGATTCTAGAGGAAGCAAAACTAACTTTCTCAAATCCACGGCGGCAACTTGCATCAGATGCACATGAATTAGAGAAAGTCACTTCTTACATCCGACATATGCTTCATGAGCTAGCATGAAGAAATGCTTTCTAAAGTTTCCAACACTAGCTTAATGTTCAACAAAATCATGGAGGAGACAAGGATGTTGTCGATGGGCTCAACATCAATTCATCTGGGTTTCCTTTTAAAAGGGATTCCATAGTTAAGTGAACAAGTGATAGCATTGGTCAGACCCAAAAGATATAGTGGTGTATGCTCGAGGGATCAACCACGAGTAAGACAACATTACGAATATCGTTGGTTCTGGTTTGATTTGACGATAGCCCACACTCAAATCAAAGGATTGATAAGACAATAGGTCCAGCAACTGATCACAGGGACCAATCGATGAAGATATCATCTTTCTTCAACACACACTACACAAGAATATCCCTTTGGAACGAACTAAGTTAGGCAAGCTTTTATCTTCCAATTCTCCAAGTTGTTGTCTAGCTTAACCAACTAGCTCTGGGATATCCAACACAGATTCTTGGAGAAAGGGTGGTTCACAAGAAACCGACTTGATCACGAGCTCAACATAGCAGTCAGGGGACAACCTGGTAATATTTCCGAGAAGATATTCGGAAAATCACGAACCACCGGTATGTTACTAAGCTCGAGAATAATCTTGCTTTTAGAGGCAAGACGATATGATCAATAGAGCGAAGATTTGAAATAATCCTAACTCATCGATCGAGGAGTGCACCGAGAACAAGGACTAGGTAGCACAATCAGTCTTAGGGTGACGATTCAATAATCAACACGCTAAGAATGAGGTTATCGTCCATTTAACTACCAAGCAACAGAGTTGCTAGCAGTATTGATTTAACACGCCATGATTCATTTGTCGGCATTCCGGTTACAATAACACAGGAACCGAGGAATGAACAATGATGGCAAGAAGTATCACTGTACCAAGAGTTCATAGGATGGTGTGCAATTCCTATAACAATCCCGATATAAAAGATGGTAATACTCCAAGGTAGAATAGAGCAAAAGCTGGATTGGCATTTTGATCTGCGGAGTACAATTGTTTCGATCCAATCCTAGATATGGAAGAGGTACTGGAGTTTGTTTCTCCTAGTCATTCCGCGATAGAATGGCTTGACGGACCACAAGAGTAGTAGGCATCGATAAACGAACGCACGCATACTCTTGACTATCAATTGATAGACGAAGGTCAGTAGACAACTAAAGAGGGACAACTCAAAGGAACATATAACTTTTTGAGTTGTGGATGCATAGATTAGTATGTCGAACCAAGTTCAACATAATTATTCCGGATAACCCATGCAGAAAAATTGAGCTGGCAGAGTCACAATATAGCATAGAGGACTCATCGTGAGCACTCTTGTTGTGATCGTTCAGTTCAACGAGGAACTTCTGCCATAAGTAGTTCATGGTATTTGGAAGAAGAAGATACCACGGACTTCAAGGACTATCGCAAAGGTTACTAATATCCTAAAGGAACTAGCAAACCCTATCAACATGAAGTAAATAGAGTGAATCTCGGGTTCAGAACCCAGGAATAGAATACCTACTCCTAAGTAGCACCACGAGATGCTTTCGAGAATGATGGCCAGAATCTTCACACCGGGAACATAGATCATGGCTAGATTACTAGGTGACTCCCTAAAACACCTAGGGTCATAATAATAGCTCCAACATATATGTCAAGGCAATAATTTACCTCAACTCACCGATTAGTGTGGTTAATCTGGCCCAAAGGAACATCGGAACGGGAGGAAGGGATTTTGAAAATGCTTCAGACTATTCAGAAACCTGGGGTGACTCGGACAACATAACGGCTGTAAATGCTCAAAAGATTTGAGACATGCTACAAATATGGTGGCATAACCACTCAGAAGCACAATATCAAGGTTTCGAGATCGACAATTAACATACGGAAGTAGTAGGAACTGAACTGAGACTTAAATCCAACAATCTATAAGTCTACTGATTAGTAACACGTGATCCTGATAGAAAGAAGAGATAACCTAGTTCCTTAACCCCGTAGAAAAGATAAGATGACTCAGATCAGAAGGGCATAAGGTATAAGGAGTAAAAAGAGCCTTACGTTCCATCCCACAATCAATTCCCTTATATAACTAAGAATTTCTAGACTCAACTTCGACCAGTTTGGCTTGGTAATCCTATAGGCAGTCAAGCTCTGATACCAACACTGTCAGGACCCCGACTCAATGCCACATCGATCTAGCATGTAACACCTCATATCACTTTGCGGCCTCACGCACGGTATTCCCACGGGTGTCGCCTTACCTTTGCCCGGGACCGTTTGCGCCTTTTGGCACACGTATATGACAGTGTCGCTAGCATGCATATGATAAGGAGCCCGGGCTGACATGGTTAGTCGTAAACCCAAAGTGGCACTAACTTACAGGGACAGGCATCCATGACCCAGCATCGAACGTGTCGGTCATCAACGAGTGAATCCAGGCTGTAGCACTGGGCTAGCAGGACTCCGGTGAACCAGGCTGTAGCGGGCTAACAGGACTCCGGTATTCATCGCGTGACATTTCCCCGAAGGGACAGACACAGGAACGAAGAAGGACACATGCCGGCCAGCCTAAGTGTTCCGGAGCAGCAGCAAGCCACCATTGCTCAGTGGAAACACTAGGAGACATTTCCCGGTAAGAGAGGCTACTAAGGATAACAACTAGATAGCCAGATCCCACACATACCAAGCATTTCAATAACATACACACAATATGCTCGATATGTGCAAATACAACATGGCATCACAACATGACTCTACGACTCAAGTAATTTATTCAATAGGCTCCGAGGAGCGAGATATTACAAACATGGGTCTCATGACCCAACAATCAGAGCATACAAGTCAAAGCACATGCGGAAGCTTATCATGTCTGGGTACAGACATCTATAAATGAAAAAGGCTGAGAAGCCTGACTATCTACCAGATCCTGCCGAGGGCACAAGATCGTAGCTGAGGTAACAAGCTAAACGTCGAAGTCCACGCGGAACTACTAGCGAGACTGAAGTCTCTCTGCAAAAACATAAAATAGGCAAACGTGAGTACAAATGTACCTAGCAAGACTTACATCAGAACTAACTACATATGCATCATTATCAACAAAGGGGGGTGGGGTTTAACTGCAGCAAGCCAGCTTTGACTCGGTGGCTATCTTGAACTACGACTGCAAGTAACTCTTTTGAGGTGGCGCACACGAGTCCACATATTCACCATATCAATACACCACTATGGATCCGCTCTCGTCTCCCTACGAGAACGCCGTCCATAGCACTCACGCTTATCTTGCGTATTTTAGAGTATCCACTTTCACTTGTCTATGAACTGATATAAGCAACCCAGAAGTCCTTTACCGCGTACACGGCTATTCGAATAGATGATGTTAACCCTGCAGGGGTGTACTTCTTCACACACGCTCTCACCACTTACCGCCGTTTACACGACATGTACTCGGCAACCTTCAAGCGGAAGCCCAACGTGGGTGTCGGCCACGGCCTACCTAAACACTCAAGTCTCTAGTCCAGGTTTATCGCCTATTCGGGTTCCATCCATGAGGAGATCCGGCCGGAGTTTCGCTCACAGCCCCAAACGATGTGAACAGGGTTCCCGAGACACCAAACGGGCACCCGGTACACCGTGCCACGTGCCTACCGCATCACAGCCCACCCCTCCGGCCAGCGCTGCCCACGGCCTCCAGCATACTACAAACACCAGAAACTACTTGCAACTCCTGGACAGAGGACAAGAGTGATTAAGAAGCCGAGAGGGTCCATTGGTTTCGGGCCCAATGCGTGGTAGTAGCTGAATCATGGATCACAAACACAGAACTCAGTTCCTGAGGACGGCTGCAATGAGACAACCCACCATGTACTCCTACATGGCCTCTCACCGCGACCTTTACCAAATCGTATTCACACACTTAGCTCACACACAGTAGGACATGTTCACACACCTCTGATTCATCCCCGATGAATCAGATCTGACTCAACTCTAAGCAGTAGCAGGCATGACAAACAAGCATGAATGAGTAGGCACAACAGGGCTCAAACAACTGCTATTCATGCTAGTGGGTTTCATCTATTTACTGTGGCAATGACAGGTCATGCAAAGGATAAAGGGGTTCAGCTACCGCAACAAGTAACAGATGAATCGTTGTTGTCCTAATGCAGTAAAAGAGAGCAGGAGCGAGAGAGTAGGATTGTATCGGAATGAACAAGGGGGGTTTTGCTTGCCTGGCACTTCTGAAGATAACATTGAGTCTTCATCAGTGTCAATGATCACAACGTCGGAACATCGTCTACCGGGAGGGAACAGATACTGGCAACAAAGAAGAAATACAATCAATGCAATGCACAATATGATGCATGCTCATGACATGGCAATATGAATGTGTTTTGAGCTAATACAACTAGCAACAGATTAAATGAGGTTGGTTTGAATACAAGATTCAAATTCAAACTCCATATGTGATTATTCAAATGCCATTTAATTGATTTGTGCTATACAGCAGCTATAAGTTGTTCTAACATGCATGAAAATGGTACAGATGGATTCCTTGAATTCTTCTGATAATTTTTCATATATAAATTATTTAATTTGGAGTTACGGTTAATTTTCTATGATTTATTGAAGTTTTAGCTATTTTCTGAAATTATTAAATCATTTAAGATTTATTTAAATTCCAGGAAGGAATTATTGCGTCAGCATGACCTCATAGTGACGTCAGCAGGTCAACAGGTCACTGTCCGGTCAAACCTGACAGTGGGTCCCGCGTGTCAGTGTAATTACTTTAGTTAGAATTTAATTAAATTAAACTGGGTTAATTAACGGGGCTGGGCCCCACCTGTCAGTGACTCATCGGAGTCAACCAGGGCCCACCCGTTGTCAAAGTCAACGTCAGCTGCGCCGGCGTTTAGCCGCCGGCGAGCCCGACGCGGCGGCGAGAGTGGTTTTGGCCACTCCGACGACCAAAAGGGCCGCGGAGGGCATCTAGGTGGAGCTGGGGACGAGCCGAAGCTCTTGGTGGAGTTAGCTGGGGTCGGGGTGGCCGGAATCGGCGCCGGCGACGACTTAGGTGGCCGCCGGAGTTCGGTTGCGCGCGGGATCGCGTTTCAGTGTGTAGAAGAGCGGGGCAAGGGGCTAGAAGGGTGCTACGCATCGCGAGGAGTAGGTTGGACACTCCAGGGTGACCATTTGGTCACCGGAGCATCGTCGACAGCGAGCTCAGGCGGCGGTGCATCTCGGTCATCAAGGGGGCGACGGCTACGGCAATCAAACGAAGAGGGGAAGAGGGGGAAACGGTGGCGGAGCTCACATCGGGTGCAGCGGTGGCCTCGGCGAGGTCGGGGACGGTCCGGAGCCGACGAATTTGACGGTGATGGCCGGTGGGTCCGAGGTAGAAGACGAGCTCGGTGAGGCCGTTCAGGGGCTTCTGGAGGGGCAAGGCTTGGTGAGGTGGGTCGAGGACGAAGTGGCGGAGCTTGTGGGCTAGTCGGGGAAGCGAGGGAGGCCCGGTGGCCGTGGTGGCACTGGACGGCGGCGACGAGCTCCGCTCGGTGGCTGCGTGCGAGAAACAGAGGAGGGGGGGGAAGGAGCGAGGAGAGTGAGAAGGGTCGGGGGGTTGCGTGGCGTCGCGGACGAGGTCCAGGGCGACGAGAGGAAGGCGGCAAGCAGGAGGTGGCCGGGGCATCGCCAGCGCTCGCCACCGAGCTGCTTCGGGGCGAGGGGAGGAAGACGACAGGGGGGGAACGCCTGGTGGGCTGGGCCGCACAGGAGCTGGGCCGGCTGGGCTACCAGGTGAGCGCCAGGTAAGGTTTCTCTCCTCTCTGCTTTTCCTATTTCTGTTTTATTTATTTATTTTGTTCTGTGTTGTTTTAGTTTAGTAAAATACTAAACCATTTTATAAAATCCTGAAAATAGTTATGTGGCTAGAACTAAAATATACCAAACCACATAAAATGTTCCAGTATTATTGGACATATATTATTTATATATCAAATATATATCCAATGCAAATAGTTATTTATTTAATTCAAAGGCCCAAAATAATTAACTCTGAGATACCAAAAATATTGTTTTGAGTTTTACCTCTTTGCAATATTTTCAGAGGCTAAGAGGAACATTTTCTTGGACTTCTTTGAGAAGATTTTAATGTTGATCATTTTTAGAAGGTTTCTGAGGCTTTGAAAATCCCTCAATTCAAATTTCAGTTGAATTAAAACATGATGCTCACATGAGGTCTGGCCTAGTGCATAACAGGACCAGGGATGTGACAGGGACAGACTGTCCCTACTCCGGAGTCCCATGAGAGGATCGTGTTCCTTCCTCATTTTGTCCGCGGGCTCGGGTTTACCCTTCACCCATTTGTTCGCAGCGTCATGTATTATTATGGGATCGATTTCCACGATCTATCCCCAAATTCCTTCCTCAACATCTCGATGTTTATTGTCGTATGCGAGGCCTTTCTCCGCCTCGCGCCACACTTTGGCTTATGGCTAAAGATCTTCAATGTGAAGCCCAAGGTGGTGAACGACGAGCACGCCGAGTGCGGAGGTGCCATGGTGAGCAGAATGCCCAAGGTCACATGGCCAACAGGTACTTTCAATGATTCCCTCAAGGAGTGGCAGCAGCAGTGGTTCTATATCACTGAACCGCGCGGCAAAAAGTGGGTTGCCGTTCCTGAGTTCCAATCCGGAGCCCCTTTGCGGCTTATGTCCTGGCCTGAGAAGGGCTTGAACTGGTCCTCATCTGACGAACTGTCGATGATCCACACACGCGTCAAAGGTATGGAAGATAAGGCCATCAGACTTGTTGATGTGGTCCAGGTGATGTTGGTCCGCCTGGTTCTTCCCTGTCAGCGCCGAGCCTGCAATTTGTGGGAGTATGACCCGGCCGAGCACCAGACCCTACGAGAGCTCTATGGCTCCTCGCACAAGGACATCTGGAAGGTGCTCTTCAAGTCCGGCAAACCGTGGCCGGACTCCGCCACGGACCGCGGGTATCAGCTGTCCCGCCCCGCGAGTCTGGTAAGTAGTCATTATATTTTGCCCATCCATATGTTTCATTGTTATATGCCGAGGAAGGTGCCTAACGTGCATCCCATAACCATCTTAGGTATGGACGAAGAAGGTGGGGCGGATTCATTGTCCAGCCCCGCTGCCAGAAGAACCGGCCGGACCGCTTCTGACGAAGATGCTGGTCCCGGCGCCTTACAAGGCGCCAAAGAAAGAGGCCCATAAAGAGGCCAAGGAGACTAGGGGTGTCCTGCGTCATTGCGGGGCTTTGGATACAAAATCCGGAGACTCCAATACCCTTCTCTCCTCTAAAGAGGAAGAGGAGGAAGATGAATCCCCCACGGGGGGAAGAAAGAAAAGGACGGCCTCCTCATCTCTAGAGGACGAATTGCCTAAGAGGGAAAAAATTCCCCTGCCAGAGGCGTCCACTACAGCTACTGACAGCAGCCCGGAGTGGGATCCCAGGGCCCAGCCCTTGGAAAATTCGTAAGTGCACAAGATCCGAAAACGTCTATGCTTCCTGGATTACCAAGGCACAAATTAATTGGTGCCATACTTTTTGCAGCCCGGCTAGGTCTTGTGCCGAATAGTCCTCATCAGAGGATTCGTTGGGCTCAGATGCCCTTGAGAGCGAGACACCTCCGAGGGCCCCCTCCCCGAAGCTTGGACATGACACCGAGGTGTCGTCCCAAAAGGAGCTAAACCAAGAGGGGCGTACCTCGGGGGCCGGATACACGGGAGTGGCGGCTCCACTGAGTGTCGATGGCGGAGGCGACATTGCATTTAGCCCACAGGCGGACACAGCTCCAGAGACCCTTAAGGCTCTGGGTTCAGGCGGGCAGCTCCCCTCGACTAGAGGAGGCGATCCTGCTCCACTAGCGACCTCTGCCCAACCAGAGGTGCCGGGCAGCTTATTGACAGTGCTAAAGAGCGCTTCCATCATTGATGAACATCGCGCCCTTATGGGTGTGGTAATTGAGAAGGTTCAGGCCGCTGAAAGTGGACCGAATGAATCCTGCATCAGCCTTATAAAAGGCTTGGAGGTAAGTTTTTTAGGAGATTTGTCATAGTATGGATAGTAGCCCCTGATACACTGTCTGGTGAAGGGAGGAACCGGACGGGGGATCAAATTTCCTCCCTCAGGAGACTCAATGACATTTTTCTTTTCCTTTATAAACAGGCGTCTGCAGCGACTGCCGCCTCTCATACTGCAAAAGTATCCGGACTGAAACAGAGTCTGGAGCGGGCCGAAGAAGAACTTGGCCGGGTGAAGAAGCAGTTGGAGGACAATCAAGGTATGTCAAAAACCTTGTTAAGTTTAGCACAATTAAGGAGGCATGCCTAATGAAGGTATATATACTGCGTGCTCTAGGGGCGAATGCCGAAATTGAGGCATTGAAGATGGCTTTGGCCTTAGCCGAAAAGAAGGCAGCCGTAGAACAGGCCCTTCACGAGAAGCATGAGGCCAGGGTCATTGAAGCTGAACAAAAGCTTCAGGAGGCCGTGCAGAAAAGCGAGACTTTGGAGCAGAGTCTATCATTGAAAGAATCCAAACTCGCCCAAGCTCTTCAAGCCGCAACTAATGCTCGGGAGGAAGCCCAAGGTGCTCTGAAGGATATTTAGGAGGCGAGGAAGATTGCGGCTGGTAAGGGTTTTTCCTATTTCACAGCGATTGTTTATGCCGTAGCAGGAAAAAATCAAGGTGACAAATGTACTTCTGATTTTTCTAGGGGCGTTTGCGGATCTTCTGCGCAGCATATCTGATGCTGCTCAATTCTATCGAGCCGAGGAGAGGAAACTGCGGAAAAGCTGTTCTGGCCGCAGCACTTGGCGCCGAATTATCCAGTGCCATTCGCCGATCAGCTGAAACAGCTGGTCGAACTGCACCAAGCGGCCTAATTAGCCATGAAGGATCTAATTATCCTGCTATGGCCCGCCGAGCCTATTCCGAGCAGTTACTTTGGGCTCGTGAAGCGAATTGTGAGTGCCTGTCCTTGACTTGACACCATTAAGAGGTCAGTTTGTATAGAAGGTGCGAATGGCATTTGCCCGCACGAAAGTGCACCGGGGAAAGCTTGATGCTGAAAAGCTGATGACTGAGGGACCACCTGAGGGGAAGGACCACTGCAAGCCCGAACTATACTATGATGGTGTCCTGAAAGGAGCCCGCCTTGTGGCGGACCAATGTATCAAAGACATTGTATTTCCATGAAGGTAGTTATGTTGTCCTTTGCAAGGCGGAACAAAGTCACCTTTATTTATATATTTGCCTATTATAAGAAAGTTTTTCCTCCTGTGCGGCCGTTTTAGATGTTAGTCTTGAGAGTTGGCCAGTCGTCGGCTTCTGACCCCATGTAGGAAATATGGGGGTGTTCGGGGTACACCTGAACACTCTTTACCCCATTCTTGGGTCCATAAAGGAGGTGTTCAGCACAGCGAACCAGGCAATCAGACAATAGGGCTTTATCACTCTCACTTAGCCGTAGGAATTCGAGTATGGTAGGCGCAACCCCTGGTGTTCGGAAGACCGCACGAGGGACTCTAACAGCACCTGATCGGTAGACCGATCCGTCGCACTTCTGCATTTTATGGTGGCATTATACGGAATCAATCCTTAAAGATTTTAAAACCTCTCGAACAGTTGACCAGCTCTCGCCTTATCATGATAGTCAGTTTTTGGCTTTGTCTACTGAGGTGCTTGTCCGGAAGAACCGGGACACAATCGCAGTAGTTCTCCCAGCGCTACCTTAGTCGATATTGCGGAACGTAAGGTACCAAAACATGGGAGCCGGGCAAACCCAACAAATGACCCAAGACATGATTCAGAGCTGATGCATATAATGCTATAAGTTCGGGGTGCCGAGCGACCGAGAAGGTGGTCGGACGTTGCCATGGTGCGGGTATATTGAAGCCCCTTGGCGTTTTAGGGCATAACACGATATTCAGATGCCTTTTATGACTAAAAAGTGTCAATGGTAGATGATAGCGGATACATGTCACATAACTCTACATGATGTATTCAAGTAATACGTTTATGCGTATGGGTACTATTCATGCTGTAAAAAAGGAGGTATGATGGCGTACCCTATGTATGAATCCGAGGTGTGTCCAGATTGCCTTCGGAGGATATGTTAAAAGATTCCCCCTTTGTACGTCCGGGCTGATTTCCTGGTGCCAGTACTATTATCCGCAAAAGAGATCCTACAAGGAAAATGCTGAGAGACGTATGTGTAGTGAAAAGCGGTTGAGCCGCAGGGCATGGCCCTTCCCAACTTTACGCCGGGGTGTTTGGCTGGCGTCTGTTTGGGCCGTGCTAGCCTGTCATGAAGTAGTTCGGACTCCTTTATTGGTGTCCGAGGGGTTGGCTGCTGAATCGAGGTTCGGCAGGGTGGCACAATTCACTGCTTCCGTGGCAGTATGCTTTTCGGCGCCGGAGTGGGGTTTAGTCGTGCCCGTAATTGTGACTATGTCACGTGGGCCTGGTATGGTACCATGTTGAATTGAGCCAATGTGGTTCGCCCCAGTGATATTGTCGAAGACTGACTCTTCAGCATGATGATCATTCGGTGATCCGGAGACATCCTCTAGGGTGGTGTTTTATAGCGCTCACCGTATTTGATTGAATAGGAATTTCTTTTGCTCTGTATTGTATTGCTTTGAGACCCCTTTATGTTTTCGGTATATGACCGGCCAGCGTGTTTGAAGACCCGGCATTCTCTGTTTGTATGTTTAGCTGCCGATCCTTTTTTACCGTGGATTTGGCATGGGCGATCGAGGATGCGGTTCAGGCTGGATGGGCCCGAATTGCTTCACTGAAGTGGCTTTTTCCGTTGACCGGACTGGGAGCCGCAGAATCCGGCACTGACTGCCGTCTCGCGGGCATCATTATTAGTCTTAGGATGCTTATGTTTGTTGGGTCGATGTTGATGTGTGCTATATCTAGCCTATGATGTGCCAGGGGTGTTTGCTTTGTTGCTGTGAGCCAGCCAGCTATCTTCGCCTGCACAGAAGTCGGTAATGAGTGTTGTTAGGGCTGCCATGGACTTTGGTTTCTCTTGGCCGAGGTGTCGGGCGAGCCACTCGTCCCTGATACTGTGTTTGAAGGCTGCTATGATTTCAGTGTCCGGACAGTCGGTGACTTGGTTCTTTTTTAGTAGGAACCTAGTCCAGAGTCTCCTGGTTGATTCTCCAGGCTGTTGGGTAATGTGACCTAAGTCATCAGCATCCAGTGGCCGCCTATAGGTACATTGGAAGTTGTTGAGGAATGCATCCTCGAAATTTTCCCAGCTGCCGATGGAGTTCAATGGCATGCTATTCAGCCACTGTCTGGCTGGTCCTTTAAGCTTAAGGGGGAGATACTTGATGGCATGTAGATCATCACCGCGGGCCATTTGAATGTGGAGAAGGAAATCTTCAATCCACACCGCGGGGTCTGTTGTGCCATCGTATGACTCAATGTTGACAGCTTTAAGCCCTTCTGGGAATTCATGATCCATTACTTCATCAGTGAAGCAGAGGGGGTGTGCGGCGCCTCTGTGCCGGGCTATGTCACGACACAGTCCGGCTAGGTCTGGTCGGTTATATTCGGCCCGGCCGGATTTATTGTTAGTGTATCCGGCATGACGGTCATTGCCATGTGTTGTGGCACGCCCTCGTGATCCGTAGATCGATCTTGGTTGTCCTGCGTTGTTTTCCAATGTGTCCCACAGGTCCTGCATATTGCCCCGGGCCGTAGTGAACCAGTGTGGGGGTGCGGGCTGGTACGTCGTTTTATCCCGGCCACGAGGTGGCCGGTCAGCCTCATCTTGTGCTGGTAGTGCAGGCTCTTCGGCCTCTTCCTCTAGCGACTTGTGCTTTGGGTATCCCCTGATGGGGGGCTCGAGTCCGTATTCCTTGGCCGCCAGGACCTCGGTCCATCTGTCTGCGAGCAGATCTTGATCAGCTTGGAGCTGTTGCTACTTCTTTTTCAGGCTTCTTGCAGTGGCTATAAGCCGGCGCTTAAAGCGCTCCTGCTCTATGGGATCCTCATGTATGCCGAATTCCTCGTCTTCTGAGGGAGGCATGTAGTTGTCGTCCTCCAAGTATCCATTCATCGCCTGTTCGTCTGGGCTGACCTGCCCGTGTTCTTGTTCGACCTGTTCGAAGGTAGGCTGATCAGGATTGTGTTCCTCGTCGGCGCCATCTGGATTGTTTTCTTCTCCAGTGCCGGTGTTGCTGTGGCGGGGCTTAGGGCGGCGCCGATGACGCCCATGCTTTGATTTCTTCCCTGAGGGGTTATCTCCTGTTGCCTCATCACCTTTGTTTTCTTTGGGAGTATCCACCATATATATATATATCATATGAAGAGGTGGCAGTCCAGCGCCCTGTGGGCGGAGGTTCCTTCTCCCGCATCATCGTCTATACCGTCGATGTCTTCGGAGTCGAAGTTAAGCACGTCGTTCAAATCATCGACCGTGGCTATGAAGTGGGTGGTGGGTGGTAACGATTTTCTTCGTCGCCTGCTTCCCACTCGAGCCGAACATAGGTCGGCCAGGAATCTCCTGACAGAGAGAGAGACCTTAATGAATTTAGCACATCGCCCAAGGGGGAGTGTTGAAAGATATCCGCGGCGGTGAACTCCATTACTAGAGACCAATCGGGCTTGATGTGCCCGGGCACTCGCGGCTTGGAACCTACGTCCGGACAGACGTCCGGGGGTCCGGTGACGCAGATCCCCTTAACGGCGGAATATGTGTTCGGCTCTACCGCCGAAGAGTATGCGGCCTCCATGGCGGGGTACATCCACCCATCCTCGGTTGACGCGATCTGCCCTGGATTTAGGTCCGGAGCGGCTGTAGGGGTGATATCCTGAATATTGTCCGGTAGCAGATTTATGTCATGCTCATCATGACTATTCGGCACTCCCGATGCAGGCCCGAATCCATTGAAGATCAAGTCTCCGCGGATATCGGCCGTGTAATTCAAGTTCCCAAACCTGACCAGATGGCCAGGGGCGTAGCTGTCGATCTGCTCCAGATGGCCAAGCGAGTTGGCCCGCAGTGCGAAGCCGCCGAACACGAAGATTTGTCTGGGGAGAAAAGTCTCACCCTGGACCGCGTTGTTGAAGGTTGGGGGAGCCATCAAGCCTTACAACGACGGCACAGAGGAACCCTCAGTTAAAGCACCAATGTCGGTGTCAAAACCGGCGGATCTTGGGTAGGGGCTCCTGAACTGTGCCTCTAAGGCTAATGGTAACAGGAGACTGAGGACACAATGTTTTACCCAGGTTCGGCCCTCTCGATGGAGGTAATACCCTACTTCCTACTTGATTGATCTTGATGATATGAGTATTACAAGAGTTGATCTACCACGACATCTTAGAGGCTAAACCCTAGAAGCTAGCCTATGGTTTGATTGTTGTTGTCCTACGGACTAAACCCTCCAGTTTATATAGACACTTGAGGGGGCTAGGGTTACACAGAGTCAGTTACAGAGAAGGAGATCTACATCCGAATCGCCAAGCTTGCCTTCCACACAAAGGAGAGTCCCATCCGGACACGGGACGAAGTCTTCAATCTTGTATCTTCATAGTCCAATAGTCCGGCCAAAGTACATAGTCCAGCTGTCCGGATACCCCCTTATCCAGGAATCCCTCAATGTGGAAGCTACTCAACTCATTGATCTCCTGAAGACGAAGGTACTCGAGTGCAGTATAGCCACGGAGCAGGCGCTCCATGTCACCGTTCGGGAGGTAGACGACGACGAGCTCGAGGTGATTTAGTCGTGGTAGAATAAGAGCGGACGCGTCATTAAGGGGGGGGGGATGGCAGTTCCTGAACTTGGCAACGGGCAACGTTGGTGCGAGGAGGAGCGCGGATGTTGGCAGCGAGCACATATACCCATTATCAAAAGTGAGCTCCTCGAGCTAATCTAGGGCGGGGGATCGGAACCAGTCGTCAAGCTTGGCTCGGTCCTTGCTAGTAGTTATTAGGTAGGAATATAGTAAGAAAAGGGAATAACAATTGGTTGCTTAAATACTACACAATTCATTTGATATTGCTGGGTAAGTCAACATGCGGATACTTGAAAAGAAAACTTACTTTGAACAAAGTCTGGACGGATGATATCGTCGGGGAAGTTAGCATATATCTCATGACCAGGCTCTTTTATGTGCAGTGCAATTTTAGTGCCAGCTTTCAGTACATAAAACTTAGTAATTTCTTTCCAAAGGCCAGTGCCAAAATAGGAGTCACCACGTTCATCAAGTCTTACAGTAGCAACGTTTGTAAATCCATGGTTTGTGTTGAGTATGACATCCCTGCAGTCTTGATTTATGTAATGGGAAAGATTGTGCACTACAGATTCTGTTGCATAGCAAGGGGTGCGTTGCAGATGGTAGGATTATTAAAGAAAATATGGTAACATGCAAATATGGGCCCAAATTGAAAGAACTGTACAACAGAAAATCAAAGGACAAAAATCTATAATTAAACAAATAGGGTAAACATGATGTCATGGAAATATGAGATTAATCGAAAGAACAATACATCATTAATTTGCCTAATTTAGAAAGAAGAGGGGAAAAATGCCCTTTGACGTATATGGTGCATGCGACACCTTTTATCCAAATGTAGCAATATTCAGAATATGTTCAGGAAAGTAGGCCATGCCAACCGATTTAGGGTGATATTGAACATACTGCGCGCATCCTCAAGTCATCTAGTACGGTGAGATGGAATGTCTGGCGGAGGCCGCAAAGTCCTGATGTGTTCGCACACTGTACACTCTATGAATGAAAGAAAACCCTCAAATTAGCTCGAATAAAAATGAATTCACTGTGATTTCGGACGGGTGATTAAAGGAGGCAGATGAACTGGGATAAGAGATGAGATAATATCTCATTAAATTAGTTGCCTTGTTGTCCATGAGAAAGAACCCTCAGTATCTTAGATTCCCCAACCGAGCGGAGCTGCGTCGATCGCGAGCAGTGTCAAGAAAGTTGATGGCGATAGGCGGCGGCAAGCAGAAGTGGCGAGATGCAATGGGGTTTGCTGGCAGCCTGGCGATAGTGTAGGCGTCGAGCTAAGTGGTTACCACCACGATAGGAGGTACCATGCATAGACGCGGAAGAGCTTGTGCAAGTGTGAATGGGGACCAGAGGGGGCGGCGGGCGGGGTGAGGGTTTTTGTGACATGGGGATGGTGAGGGTTTTCTTTTTTCTTTTTTGAATTGGGTGGTGAGGGTTTTCTGTCCCACAAAGAATTTTGGAGGCAATGGTTTGCTAGAGCCAACCATGTGTGATTGACGCAATAGGCAAAATGAAATTCATTGCACACGGTTCCAATTTTGGGAACCGTGTGTGATTGACGTACTACCTCCGTCCTGGTTTATTGGTCCCCTTTGTAATTTGTACCAAATTTCGACCAAATATTTAACTAAGAAATGTTTATGCATGTCACCAACAATTATATCATTGAACACTATGTTCAAATACGCATCCAACGATATAATTTTTGCTAACCTGCACTAACATTTTGTCAGTTAAATCTTTGGTCAAAATTTAACAAAAATTACAAAGGGGACCAATAAACGAGGACGGAGGTAGATTCCATCAACCGAATAGATTGCATCCATATCCCACAGTCAGACATAAGTAAACATAGATTAAGCATACTCAGACATAGATAATAAGCGTACACGTACACAAGCATAGTTCAACCATAAGTACAAAGTTCAACCGTCATTAAGCATGCTCAAGGGTACATAGTTCGATCCCATGTCTCATCTCACATGCCGGCATGATCCTGAAGTTTCTCCAGGTACTCGGAGTACGCGCCGTGCGCCACCCTGTGAGAATACTTCTGCTTGAAGGAGCCAACGACCCATCCTCTTGCATGCGCCGGAACACTTTGATACGTGTCATGAAGCTTGTGGTTGCAAAATGAGCATTGATAGCCTCCATCCTAGGTCCTAATACGCCTGTTATGCATTCCCGCATAAAGCTCCCTTGGGATTTGCCTCTTGTACCTCCTCTAGTCATCTTCATCCTCGCTGTCCACATCGTCAGACAATCCCTATACAAATAGAAAAAAATGTGGCGTCAAATTAATGTTTACAAACTAATCTCTAGCGAACATAACCATATGATTTCTATTCCAAAAAGGGGGAGGCAGGAGTAACCAGAGAAACCCTAGGATCTATTTGACACATAAATGGGTATAGATGACTAACTAGTTGTCCGTCGTCGTCGGAGTCATCGCCGAAGTGGTCATCGGGGTTGTCGCCTGAGACGTCTCCAGAGTCGGTGCGGAACTCCGCCTCCGGTTGTGGAAGCTCGACACCGTCGATAATGTCAGGTGCACTGTCGGTGACGACAACCTCTGTCTCCATCTCCATGCTGTGCTCCGGTGCTTCAGCTGCCCCGGTGTCGCTATCGGTGTCAAAACCGGTAGATCACGGGTAGGGGGTCCCAAGTTGTGTGTCATGGATCAATGGGTAACAGGAGACAGGGGACACGATGTTTACCCAGGTTCAGGCCCTCTCTATCGAGGTACTACCCTACTTCCTGCTTGATTGATCTTGATGAATATAGGGTTATAAGAGTTGATCTACCTCGAGATCATATGTTGTGGTCTAAGACCTAAGGGTATGATGAGTAATGTCATAATGATTTAGCCTGACCCTGGCTTATATAATGTACCGGAGGCCTAGGATAACAAGAGTCCTAGTCGAATACGTCGGTGGAGAGGAGTCCTTGTCTTGATCACCAAGTCTTGTGGAATCTTCCTCATGTATGTCATCCGCTATCTGAACTGGCCCATGAGTAAATGGCCATGGGGGTCCTTGGCCCAATCCAACTGATCGGGAGACGACGTGGTGAGTACCCCCTAGTCCAGGACACCGTCAGTAGCACCCTGAACCGGTCTTCAAGTTGGGGATGCTCCTCGGTTCTTTCAAACTGTTCTTCGTCTTCGGTCGTCGGTCTTGAAAACTGGTTCAACAAATCTTCCCATCTTCTATCTTGAGGATTGCCGAGCTAAATCTGAAGATCTCACACGTCGAGTATCTGAGGATCCCTTTAAGTCTTCGGCCTTTATCAATGCCTTGTCATTTTTACGCCACACCTTGGGTTTGAAGTGTTTCCCGTGCGTCGGTGTCGTCTCAAGCCCAAGCTCCAACGCTGGACTGCATTTGAGGTATCTTTTGCAGTCGAGCACCAATGCCGGACTGCTTCCGAGCTCCAACACTGGAATGTATCTAAGGTTTCATAGATTACCTCGGTCTT
Source organism: Triticum dicoccoides (assembly GCF_002162155.2). NCBI lineage: Eukaryota > Viridiplantae > Streptophyta > Magnoliopsida > Poales > Poaceae > Triticum > Triticum dicoccoides. The sequence continues at coordinate 112,828,218 of NC_041383.1, forward strand.
GAAAAAGTTTAAAAAGGTTCAAACGAGCTTAATGCCGGAGATGCCGTCTATGGAGCCAGCCACTTGCAACCGATCTTTATGCCGGACTGCTTCTGAGGTATCTTTTGCAGCCTGCTGACCCACAAGTATAGGGGATCTATCGTAGTTCTTTCGATAAGTAAGAGTTTCGAACCCAACGAGGAGCAGAAGGAAATGATAAGCGGTTTTCAGCAAGGTATTCTCTGCAAGTACTGAAATAACTGGTAACAGATAGTTTTGTGATAAGATAAACTGTAACGAGCAACAAGTAACAATAGTAAATAAAGTGCAGCAAGGTGGCCCAATCCTTTTTGTAGCAAAGGACAAGCCTGGACAAACTCTTATAATAGGAAAATCGCTCCCGAGGACACATGGGAATATCGTCAAGCTAGTTTTCATCATGCTCATATGATTCGCGTTCGGTACTTTGATAATTTGATATGTGGGTGGACCGGTGCTCGGGTGCTATTCTTACTTGAACAAGCATCCCACTTATGATTAACCTCTATTGCAAGCATCCACAACTACAACAAAAGTATTAAGGTAAATCTAACCATAGCATGAAACATATGGATCCAAATTAGCCCCTTACGAAGCAACGCATAAACTAGGGTTTAAGCTTCTGTCACTCTAGCAACCCATCATCTACTTATTACTTCCCAATGCCTTCCTCTAGGCCCAAATAATGGTGAAGTGTTATGTAGTCGACGTTCACATAACACCACTAGAGGTTAGAAAACATACATCTCATCAAAATATCGAACAAATACCAAATTCACATGACTACTAATAGCAAGACTTCCTCCTTGTCCTCAGGAACAAACGTAACTACTCACAAAGCATATTCATGTTCATAATCAGAGGGGTAATAATATGCATAAATGATCTGAACATATGACCTTCCACCAAATAAACCAACTAGCATCAACTGCAAGGAGTAATCGACACTACTAGCAACCTACTAGCACCAATCCCGGACTTGGAGACAAGAATTGGATACAAGAGATGAACTAGGGTTTGGAGATGAGATGGTGCTGGTGAAGATGTTGATGGAGATTGCCCTCTCCCGATGAGAGGAGCGTTGGTGATGAAGATGGTGATGATTTCCCCCTCCCGGAGGGAAGTGTCCCCGGCAGAACAGCTCTGTCGGAGCCCTAGATTGGTTCCGCCTCGTGGCGGCGGAGTCTCGTCCCGAAAGGTTGCTTTTTCTTTTTTTCTCACCGAAAGACTTCATATAGGTGAAGATGGGCATCGGAGAGCCACCATGGGGCCCACGAGGTAGGGGGGCACGCCCCAGGGGGGGCGCCCCCACCCTCATGAGTAGGGTGTGGCCCCCTGGCCTTCATCTTTGGCGACGATTTTTCTTTATTTATTTTAAGATATTCCGTGGAGTTTCAGGACTTTTGGAGTTGCGTAGAATAGGCCTCCAATATTTGCTCCTTTTCCAGCCCAGAACTCCAGCTGCCGACATTCTCCCTCTTCATGTAAACCTTGTAAAATAAGAGAGAATAGCCATAAGTATTATGACATAATGTGCAATAACATCCCATAATGCAATAAATATTGATATAAAAAACATGGTGCAAAATGGACGTATCAACTCCCCCAAGATTAGACCTCGCTTGTCCTCAAGCGAAAAGCCGATAACAATAAATATGTCCTCATGTTTAGAGGTAGAGGCATTGATAAAAATAAAATACGGGCATGAAGGCATCATGATTATTTCCATAACAACAACATATATAGATTTTGTCATATGATTACTTATGTTCAAGTGATGATCTTTTCACAAAGCAAAAATTATGAATCAGAAACCTTATTGAGCACCAACAAATTATAACCTCAGTCATTGAAGCAATTGCAATTTATCATAACATCGGAAAGAGTCTATGTCAGAGCTTGAAAGCAAGTCCACATACTCAACTATCACTTAGTCCTTCATAATTGGTAACACTCACACAATACTTGTGGTTATGGAGTTTTAATCGGACACAAAGAAAGATAGGGGCTTATAGTTTTGCCCCACAACCTTTTACCTCAAGGGTAATGTCAACAATAATAATTCATGCTCCCCTACATCCAATTAGAGATATATATCATGTTCTTTCCAACATGCTGAGCTTGCCAAAGGATAAAATGAAAAAGGAAAGGTGAAGATCACCGTTACTCTTGCATAAGGTAGAGGATAATAATAAAAGATAGGCCCTTTGCAGAGGGAAGCAGAGGTTGTCATGCGCGTTTAGAGTTGATGCACAAAATCTTAATGCAAAATAACGTCACTTTATATTGCCCCTTGTATGTGGACCTTTATTATGCAGTCCGTCGCTTTTATTATGTCCTCAACAAGTTCGTACAAAGCTTATTTTCTCTGCACTAATAAGTCATGCATATTTAGAGAGCAATTTTTATTGCTTGCACCGATGACAACTTACTTGAAGGATCTTACTCAATCCATAGGTAGATATGGTGGACTTTCATGGCAAAACTGGTTTAAGGATATTTGGAAGCACAAGTAGTATTTCTACTTGGTGCTGAGAATTTGGCTAGCATGAGGGGGAAAGGCAAGCTCAACACGTCAGAGGATCCATGACAACATACTTTATCTCAGATGTAAGAAAACATAACTCATTATGTTGTCTTCCTTGTCCAACCTCAACTCTTTAGCATGTCATATTTTAATGAGTGCTCCCAATCATAAAAGATGTCAGTGATAATATATCTATATGTGAAACCTCTATTTCCTTATTACTTCCTATTAATTGCAACGATGACCAAAGCTATATTTGCCAACTCCCAACAACCTTTAATCATCATAATCTTTCTATGTGAAGTCATTACTTTCAATAAGATCAATATGAACTCTTTGATTCTTTTTATTCTTTTTCTTCTATTCACCGAAGATCATGGCAAAATAATAAAGCCCTTGACTCAACACTAATCTTTATTATATAGGTCACGGACTTGATTACAAAGAAGGATCGTAAAGCAAAACTCAAAACTAGATCATGCCATGACTTTATTATACTAAATCAAGATACTACTAAATAGATCAAACTAAGAAAAACGGTAAAGATAGGAGTTTTGATGGTGATACGATACCAGGGCACCTCCCCCAAGCTTGGTAGTTGCCAAGGGGAGTGCCCATACCCATGTGATTATGTCTCCTTATTTGTTGTTGGTGTAATATTCTTAGCGATGATTCCCCTCAAAATACGGTTCTCCTCCTCGAGCTTATTGACTTGCTGCTTTAGGTCCATTATTTCCTTGCAAAGCTTTCCTGTAACGGCTAAAGCTCCTTGCACCCAAGGGTGTTGCATAGCTGCGAGAGAACAAGAGACACTCCTCCTCATATTTTCATAGGAAAGAAATCTAACATTGGAAGGGATAACCGAGTTTGGAATAGCTAAGCTCTGTAGCTCCCATCGTAAACCCAGCTCGGAGGCGAGAGGTGACTTCTTGATCTTCCATGGCATCTACCCTCATCAGGTCAGCCTCCATCTCTTCATCCGTTGCTGGACCAAAGTGGTCAGCGTCGCTGTTTGCCCTTGGTTCCGGTGCCGGGTTAGATACTGCTACCTCTTGAGCACTGCGTTGGTTTTCCCCGAAGAGGAGAGGATGATGCAGTAAAGTAGCGTAAGTATTTCCCTCAGTTTTTGAGAACCAAGGTATCAATCCAGTATGAGACCATGCACAAGTCTCTCGTACCTACACAAAACGATAGCTACTCGCAACCAACGCGATTAGGGGTTGTCAATCCCTTCACGGTCACTTACGAGAGTGAGATCTGATAGAGATGATAAATAATATTTTTGGTATTTTTGATAAATAGATGCAAAGTGAAAAGTAAAAGGCAAAGTAAAAACAAAGCAAGTAAATAAAACGACAGAGATTGATATGATGAGAATAGACCCGGGGGCCATAGGTTTCACTAGTGGCTTCTCTCAAGAGCATAAGTATTCTACGGTGGGTGAACAAATTACTGTTGAGCAATTGATAGAATTGAGCATAGTTATGAGCATATCTAGGCAATGATCATGTATATAGGCATCACGTCCGAGACAAGTAGATCGAAATGATTCTGCATCTACTACTATTACTCAACTCATCGACCGCTATCCAGCATGCATCTAAAGTATTAAGTTAAAAACAGAGTAACGCCTTAAGAAGATGACATGATGTAGAGGGATAAATTCATGCAATATGATAAAAACCCCATCTTGTTATCCTCGATGGCAACAATACAATACGTGCCTTGCAACCCTTTTTGTCACTGGGTAAGGACACCGCAAGATTGAACCCAAAGCTAAACACTTCTCCCATTGCAAGAACTACCAATCTAGTTGGCCAAACCAACCGGATAATTCGAAGAGACTTGCAAAGATAACTCAATCATACATAAAAGAATTCAGAGAAGATTCAAATATTTTCCATAGATAACACTGGATCATAAACCCACAATTCATCGGTCTCAACAAACACACCGCAAAAAGAAGATTACATCGAATAGTTCTCCACAAGAGAGGGGGAGAACATTGTATTGAGATCCAAAAAGAGAGAAGAAGCCATCTAGCTACTAGCTATGGACCCGAAGGTCTGAAGTAAACTACTCACACTTCATCGGAGGGGCTATGGTGTTGATGTAGAAGCCCTCCATGGTAGATGCCCCCTCCGGCGGAGCTCCAGAACTGGCCCCAAGATGGGATCTCGTGGATACAGAAAGTTGCGGCGGTGGAATTAGGTTTTTGGCTCCCCTTCTGATCTGTCGGGTGTACGTAGGTATATATAGGAGGAAGGAGTACGTCGATGGAGCAACATGGGGCCCACGAGGTAGGGGGGCGCACCCAGGGGGCGCCCTCCACCCTCGTGACCGCCTCTGGCACTTCTTGGAGTAGGGTCCAAGCCTCCTGGATCACGTTCGGTGAGAAAATCACATTCCCGAAGGTTTCATTCCGTTTGGACTCCATTTGATATTCCGTTTCTTCGAAACACTGAAATAGGCAAAAAAACAACAATTCTGGGCTGGGCCTCCGGTTAATAGGTTAGTCCCAAAAATAATATAAAAGTGGAAAATAAAGCCCAATATAGTCCAAAACAGTAGATAAAGTAGCATGGAGCAATCAAAAATTATAGATACGTTGGAGACGTATCAGGCATCCCCAAGCTTAATTCCTGCTCGTCCTCGAGAAGGTAAATGATAAAAAAGAATTTTTGATGCGGAGTGATACTTTGGTATAATTTCAATATAAATCTTCTTATGATATGAATATTCAGATCCGAAAAATTCAAGACAAAAGTTCATATTGACACAAAAAAAATAATACTTCAAGCATACTAATCAAAGCAATCATGTCTTCTCAAAATAACATGGCAAAAGAAAGTTCATCCCTACAAAATCATATAGTTAGGCTATGCTTCATTTTCGTCACACAAAGATGTTCCCAACTTCTATACCCCCGATGACAAGCCAAGCAATTGTTTCATACTCAAATAATCTCAAACTTTTTCAACCTTCACGCAATACATGAGCGCGAGCCATGGATATAGCTCTATGGGTGGAATAGAATATGATGATGGGGATTGTGTGGAGAAGACAAAAAAGGAGAAAGTCTCACATTGACGAGGATAATCAACGGGCTATGGAGATGCCCATCAATTGATGTCAATATGAGGAGTAGGGATTGCCATGCAACGGATGCACTAGAGCTATGAATGCTCAACAAAAGAAAACTAGTGGGTGTGCATCCAACTCGCTTGCTCACGAAGACCTAGGGCATTTGAGGAAGCCCATCATAGGAATATACAAGCCAAGTTATAATGAAAAATTCCCACTAGTATAAAAAAGACAACTTATGAGACTCACCACATGAAGAACAAGGTGCTACTTTGAAGCACAATATATGAGACTCACTACATGAAGAACAAGGTGCTACTTTGAAGCACAAGTGTGGTAAAAGGATAGTAACATTGCCCCTTCTCTCTTTTTCTCCCATTTTTTGGGCCTTCTCTTTTTTTGGCCTTTCTCTTCCTTTCTTTTTTATATTTTTTTTCGTCCGGAGTCTCATCCCGACTCGTGGGGGAATCATAGTCTCCATCATCCTTTCCTCACTGGGGCAATGCTCTAATAATGATGATCATCACACTTCTATTGATTACAACATAAGGATTACAACTCGAAACTTAGAACAAGATATGACTCTATATGAATGCCTCCGGCGGTGTACCAGGATGGTGCAATGAATCAAGAGTGACATGTATGAAAAATAATGCATGGTGGCTTTGCCACAAATACGATGTCAACTACATGATCATGCAATGGAAATATGACATAAGTAATGTATGTCATGATGATGATGGGAGTTGCATGGCAATATATCTCGGAATGGCTATGGAAATGCCATGATAGGTAGGTATGGTGGCTGTTTTGAGGAAGATATAAGGAGGTTTATGTGTGATAGAGCGTATCGTATCACAGGGTTTGGATGCACCGACGAATTTTGCACCAACTCTCAAGGTGAAAAGGGCAATGCACGGTACCGAAGAGGCTAGCAAAGGCGGAAAGGTGAGAGTGCGTATAATCCATGGACACAACATTAGTCAAAAGAACTCATATACTTATTGCAAAAATTTAGAAGCCATCAAAAATCAAGTACTACGCGCATGCTCCTAGGGGGATAGATTGGTAGGAAAAGACCATCGCTCGTCCCCGACCGCCACTCATAAGGATGCACAAGTCAGGTACACTTCATGTTTCAAATTTGTTACACAACTTTAACCATACGTGCATGCTACGGGACTTACAAACTTCAACACAAGCATTTCTCAAATTCACAATCACCCAACTAGCACGATTATGATATTATCACCTCCATATCTCAAAACAATTATCAAGCATCAAACTTATCTTAGTATTCAATTTACTCAAAAGAAAGTTTTACATATCTTTGAACACTAAGTATATTAACATTAAGCAAACTACCATGCTATTAATGACTCTCAAAATAATCTAAGTGAAGCATGAGAGATCAATAGTTTCTTTATAACAAATCCACCACCGTGCTCTAAAGGATATAAGTGAAGCACTAGCGCAAAAATTATCAAGCTCAAAAGATATAAGTGAAGCATTATGAGCAAAACTATCAAGCTCAAAAGATATAAGTGAAGCACATAGAGTATTCTAACAAATTCGAAATCATGTATGGCTCTCTCAAAAGGTGTGTACAGCAAGGATGATTGTGGTAGACTAACAAGCAAAGACACAAATAATACAAGACGCTCCAAGAAAAAGACATGACATGTGGTGAATAAAAATATAGCTCCAAGTAAATTACCGATGGAAGTGGACGAAAGAGGGAATGCCTTCCGGGGCATCCCCAAGCTTTGACTTTTTGGTGTCCTTGGGTTATCTTGGGGGTGCCATGGGCATCCCCAAGCTTAGGCTCTTGCCACTCCTTGTTCCATAATCCATCAAAAGAATTCACCCAAAACTTGAAAACTTCACAACACAAAACTCAACAGAAATCTCATGAGCTCCGTTAGTGAAAGAAAACTAAAGACTACTTCAAGGTACTGTAATGAACTCATTCTTTATTTATATTGGTGTTAAACCTACTTTATTCCAACTTCTCTATGGATTATAAACTATTTTACTAGCCATATATTCATCAAAATAAGCAAACAACACACGCAAAACAGAATCTGTCAAAAACAGATCAGTCTGTAGAAATCTGTATCTAACGCAAACTTCTTGAACTCTAAAAATTCTACCAAAATAGGAAGTCCTGGAAAATTTGTCTATTGAACAGCATCAAAAAGAATCAACGCAAAATCACGTTCCTGTGATGTAACAAAATTATATTCGTGCGTGCAAAGTTTGTGTTTTTCAGCAGAATCAAATCAACTATCATCGTAGGTTATCCTATAGGTTCTACTTGGCACAAACACTAATTAAAAGACAAAACCACATATAAAAGAAGCTAGATGGATTATTTATTCCTAAACAGAAACAAAAACAAAAAACACAAAATAAAATTGGGTTGCCTCTCAACAAGCGCTATCGTTTAACACCCCTAGCTAGGCATAAAAGCAAGGATAGATCTAGGTATTCCCATCTTTGGTAGGCAATCCGTAAGTGGCTCTCATGATAGATTCATATGGTAATTTTATTTTCTTTCTAGGGAAGTGTTCCATGCCCTTCTTTAAGGGAAATTGGAATCTAATATTCCCTTCTTTCATATCAATAATTGCACCAATCGTTCTAAGGAAAGGTCTACCAAGAATAATAGGACATGAAGGATTGCAATGTATATCAAGAACGATAAAATCTACGGGCACATAATTCCTATTTGCAACAATAAGAACATCATTAATTCTTCCCACAGGCTTTTTAATAGTGGAATCCGCAAGGTGCAAGTTTAGAGAGCAATCATCAAAGTCACGGAAATCTAGCAAATCACACAAAGCTTTGGGAATAGTAGAGACACTAGCACCCAAATCACACAAAGCATGAAACTCATAATCTTTAATTTTAATTTTAATAGTAGGTTCCCACTCATCATAGAGTTTTCTAGGGATAGAAACTTTCAACTCAAGTTTTTCTTCATAAGATTGCATCAAGGCATCAACAATGTGTTCGGTAAAGGCTTTATTTTGACTATAAGCATGAGGAGAATCTAGCACGGATTGCAACAAGGAAATACAACCAATAAAAGAGCAATTTTCATAATTAAATTCCTTGAGATCCAAAATAGTGGGTTTATCAACATCTCGGTTCCTATTTATTTCAATCCCACTTTCATCAATTTCATCATCAAGATCTAGAAACTCCGAATTCTTAGAACGCCTTCTAGGTAAAGGAAGATCATATTCAGTTTCATCAACATTCATATTGCAAAACAAAAATTAATGGGGGACACATCAATAACTTTTAGATCTTCATCTTGATTTTCATCGGAATTGGAAGAACACGCTTTAATAAAGGCATCTTTGGAAGCACGCATCCTAGCGGTTCTTTCTTTGCACTCATCAATGGAAATTCTCATGGCTTTGAGGGACTCATTGATATCATGCTTAGGAGGAATAGATCTAAGCTTTAAAGAATCAATCTGAAGAGAAATTCTATCAACGTTCCTAGGCAAATCATCAACTTTAAGCAATTTCTCTTCAAGCAAAGCATTAAAATTCTTTTGTGAATTCATAAACTCTTTAACACTACTCTCAAATTCAGAGGGCATCTTATTAAAATTTCGATAAGAGTTGTTGTAGGAATTTCCATAATTATTAGAAGAATTACTAGGATAAGGCCTAGGATTAAAATTCCCTCTATACGCGTTGTTTCCAAAACTATTCCTACCAACAAAATTCACATCCGTAGATTCATTATTATTCTCAAGCAAGGTAGACAAAGGCATATCATTGGGATCAAGAGGAGTATTTTTAGGAGCAAACATCGTCATAAGTTCATCCATCTTTTCACTCAAAACATTAATTTCTTCTATAGCATGCAATTTTTTACTAGAAGATTTTTCGGTGTGCCATTGAGAATAATTAGCCATAATGTTATCAAGCAATTTTGTAGCATCTCCTAACGTAATTTCCATAAACGTGCCTCCCGCGGCCGAATCTAAAAGATTTCTAGAAGCAAAATTCAATCTGGCATAAAATTTTTGTATGATCATCCATAAATTCAAACCATGAGTAGGGCAATTGCGAAGCATTAATTTCATTCTTTCCCAAGATTGGGCAACATGCTCATGATCAAGTTGTTTAAAATTCATGATATCGTTCCTAAGAGTGATAATCTTAGCGGGAGGAAAATACTTAGAGATAAAAGCATCTTTGCACTTGTTCCAAGAATCAATACTATTTTTAGGCAAAGACGAAAACCAAAATTTAGCACGATCTCTAAGTGAAAATGGAAATAAATTCAATTTGACAATACTGTTATCCGTATCTTTCTTCTTTTGCATATCACACAAATCAACAAAATTGTTTAGATGAGTAGTGGCATCTTCACTAGAAAGGCCGGCGATTTGATCTTTCATAACAAGATTCAGCAAAGCGGTATTGATTTCACAAGACTCATCATTATTAAGAGGAGCAATCGAAGTACTAAGGAAATCATTATTATTGGTATTCGAGAAGTCACACAATTTGGTATTATCTTGCGCCATGGCAACAAGTAATCCAACACACAAGAAAACAGAAAGGCAACGGAAAAAAGGCAAACGGGAAAGAGAGGAGGAGATTGGTAAAAGAGAGGGCGAATAAAATGACAAGGGTGAAGTGGGGGAGAGGAAAACGAGAGGCAAATAATGTAATGCGAGAGATAGGGATTGTGATGGGTACTTGGTATTGTTGACTTGCTTGCATGAGCCTCCCCGACAACGGTGCCAGAAATTCTTCTTGCTACCTCTTGAGCACTGCGTTGGTTTTCCCCGAAGAGGAGAGGATGATGTAGTAAAGTAGCGTAAGTATTTCCCTCAGTTTTTGAGAACCAAGGTATCAATCCAGTAGGAGACCACACACACGTCCCTCGTACCTACACAAAACGATAGCTACTCGCAACCAACGCGATTAGGGGTTGTCAATCCCTTCACTGTCACTTATGAGAGTGAGATCTGATAGAGATGATAAATAATATTTTTGGTATTTTTGATAGATAGATGCAAAGTGAAAAGTAAAAGGCAAAGTAAAAAGCAAAGCAAGTAAATAAAGCGATAGAGATTGATATGATGAGAATAGACCCGGGGGCCATAGGTTTCACTAGTGGCTTCTCTCAAGAGCATAAGTATTCTACGGTGGGTGAACAAATTACTGTTGAGCAATTGACAGAATTGAGCATAGTTATGAGCATATCTAGGCAATGATCATGTATATAGGCATCACGTCCGAGACAAGTAGATCGAAATGATTCTGCATCTACTACTATTACTCCACTCATCGACCGCTATCCAGCATGCATCTAGAGTATTAAGTTAAAAACAGAGTAACGCCTTAAGCAAGATGACATGATGTAGAGGGATAAATTCATTCAATATGATAAAAAACCCCATCTTGTTATCCTCGATGGCAACAATACAATACGTGCCTTGCAACCATTTCTGTCACTGGGTAAGGACACCGCAAGATTGAACCCAAAGCTAAACACTTCTCCCATTGCAAGAACTACCAATCTAGTTGGCCAAACCAAACGGATAATTCGAAGAGACTTGCAAAGATAACTCAAACATACATAAAAGAATTCAGAGAAGATTCAAATATTTTCCATAGATAACACTGGATCATAAACCCACAATTCATCGGTCTCAACAAACACACCGCAAAAAGAAGATTACATCGAATAGTTCTCCACAAGAGAGGGTGAGAACATTGTATTGAGATCCAAAAAGAGAGAAGAAGCCATCTAGCTACTAGCTATGGACCCGAAGGTCTGAAGTAAACTACTCACACTTCATCGGAGGGGCTATGGTGTTGATGTAGAAGCCCTCCGTGGTAGATGCCCCCTCCAGCGGAGCTCCGGAACAGGCCCCAAGATGGGATCTCGTGGATACAGAAAGTTGCGGCGGTGGAATTAGGTTTTTGGCTCCCCTTCTGATCTGTCGGGGGTACGTAGGTATATATAGGAGGAAGGAGTACGTCGGTGGAGCAACAGGGGGCCCACGAGGTAGGGGGCGCGCCCAGGGGGGCGCCCTGCACCCTTGTGACTGCCTCTGGCACTTCTTGGAGTAGGGTCCAAGCCTCCTGGATCACGTTCAGTGAGAAAATCACGTTCCCGAAGGTTTCATTCCATTTGGACTTCGTTTGATATTCCGTTTCTTCGAAACACTGAAATAGGCAAAAAACAGCAATTCTGGGCTGGGCCTCCGGTTAATAGGTTAGTCCCAAAAATGATATAAAAGTGGAAAATAAAGCCCAATATAGTCCAAAGCAGTAGATAAAGTAGCATGGAGCAATCAAAAATTATAGATACGTTGGAGACGTATCAGATACCCGGCTCTCCCCGACTGACTCTTGAGAAGACATCTTGCTCAAATCTGCAGTTGGAACAACTCGTAACAGAAGCAGAGGATATTTGCGTGATACGAGAGTCAAAACCTTAGGGAGTATATATAATGAATTTTTACCGACCAAAATACGTATCGTGCCAGGAAACAGAGTCCGGAGGGCGCACGAGGTGCTCACGAGGTAGGGGGGCGCGCCCAGGGGGGTAGGGCGCGCCCTTCACCCTCGTGAAGGCCTCGTGTCCTTCCCGAACCGCCACTTATTTTTCTATTTTTCTAAATATTCCAAAACGGAGAAATATTGCGTTAAAAATTGTATCGGAGTCGGTTTACTTACCGTACAACATACCTATTCCTTTTCAGAGTCTGAAACGGGCTGGAAAGTGTCCCTTATGTATTCCTCCGGGGTTACGGTTTCAATAATATTGGTTTCAACATTTATAGGATTACCTGAGATATAGTGTTTGATCCTTTGACCGTTTACCACCTTCGGATTTGTGCCTTCGAAGTTGTTGATTTTTATGGCACCGGAACGATAGACTTCCTCGATAATGTAGGGACCTTCCAGTTTAGAGAGAAGTTTTCCTGGAAAAAAAATCTTAAACGAGAGTTGTATAGCAATACATAATCACCTACATTAAACTCACACTTTTGTATCCTTTTGTCATGCCATCTTTTAACTTTTTCTTTAAAAAACTTGGCATTTTCATAAGCTTGGGTTCTCCATTCATCAAGTGAGCTAATATCAAATAACCTCTTCTCACCGGCAAGTTCGAAATCATAGTTGAGCTCTTTAATAGCCCAATATGCCTTATGTTCTAGTTCGAGAGGTAAGTGACATGCTTTTCCATAAACCATTTTATACGGAGACATACCCATAGGATTCTTATATGCACTTCTATAGGCCCATAATGTGTCATCCAGTTTCTTGGACCATTTCTTTCTAGACCTATTAACAATCTTTTGCAAAATTAATTTGAGCTCTCTATTACTCAATTCTACTTGATCACTAGACTGCGGGTGATATGGAGATGCAATCCTATGATTAACGTCATATTTAGCAAGCATTTTACGGAAAGCACCATGAATGAAATGTGAACCACCATCAGTCATAAGATATCTATGGACTCCAAACCTCGGAAAAATAACTTCCTTAAGCATTTTAATAGAGGTGTTATGATCAGCACTACTAGTTGGAATAGCTTCTACCCACTTAGTAACGTAATCAACATCAACTAAAATATGTGTATATCCATTAGAGGCAGGAAAAGGTCCCATATAATCAAAGCCCCAAACATCAAATGGTTCAATCACAAGTGAATAATTCATAGGCATTTCTTGATGTCTACTAATATTGCCAATTCTTTGACATTCATCGCAAGACAAAACAAACTTACGGGCATCCTTGAAGAGAGTAGGCCAATAAAAACCAGATTGCAATACCTTATGTGCAGTTGTATCTCCAGCGTGGTGTCCTCCATAAGCTTCAGAGTGACACTTGCGTAGGATCTGTTCCTGTTCATGCTCAAGTACACAACATCTAATGACACCATCTACTCCTTCTTTATAAAGATGTGGGTCATCCCAAAAGTAATGTCAGAGATCATAGAAAAACTTTTTCTTTTGTTGGTATGTGAAGCTAGGTGGTATAAATTTAGCAACAATATAATTAGCATAATCAGCATACCAAGGAGTGCTACGAGATGTGCTTATGACATTTAATTGTTCATCAGGAAAGCTATCATCAATAGGTAGTGGGTCATCAAGAACGTTCTCTAACCTAGATAAGTTGTCTGCAACGGGGTTCTCAGCTCCTTTTCTATCAACCATATGCAAATCAAATTCTTGTAGCAAGAGAACCCATCAAATGAGTCTAGGTTTTGCATCTTTATTTTCCATAAGATATTTAATAGCAGCATGATCAGTGTGAATGGTTACTTTAGAATCAACAATATAGGGTCTGAATTTATCACAAGCAAATACAACTGCTAAAAGTTCCTTTTCGGTAGTAGCATAATTTCTTTGAGCATTGTCTAGAGTCTTACTAGCATAATGGATAACATTTAATTTCTTATCAACTCTTTGCCCTAGAACAGGACCTACAGCACAATCACTAGCATCACACATAATTTCAAAGGGTAAATTCCAATCAGGTGGCTGAACAACAGGTGCAGAGACTAATGCTTTCTTAAGTATTTCAAATGCTTCTACACATCCATCATCAAAGACAAATGGTACATCTTTTTGTAATAAATTAGTCAGAGGCCGAGAAATTTTTGAGAAGTCCTTAATGAACCTCCTATAAAATCCGGCGTGACCAAGGAAACTTCTTATACCTTTGATGTCCTTAGGACATGGCATCTTTTCAATAGCATCAACCTTGGCTTTATCAACTTCAATACCTCTTTCAGAAACTTTGTGCCCCAAGACAATACCTTCATTAACCATAAAGTGGCACTTTTCCCAATTCAAGACAAGATTAGTTTCTTCACATCTCTGCAAAACTCGAGCATGATTGCTCAAGCAATCATCAAAAGAGGAACCATAGACGGAAAAATCATCCATGAAAACCTCGCATTTTTTTTTGCAAAAGTCAGAGAATATAGCCATCATGCATCTTTGAAAGGTAGCAGGTGCATTACATAAACCAAAAGGCATATGTCTATAAGCAAAAGTACCAAAAGGGCATGTAAAAGTAGTCTTTGATTGATCTTTAGTCGACACAGGTATTTGAGAGAAACCAGAATAACCATCTAGAAAGCAATAATGTGTATGTTTGCATAATCTTTCTAGCATTTGATCAATAAAAGGTAAGGGGTAATGATCTTTCTTAGTAGCCTTATTTAATTTGCGGAAATCAATTACCATCCTATAACCTATGATAATTCTTTGCGGAATCAATTCATCTTTATCATTAGGGACAACAGTAATACCTCCCTTCTTAGGGACACAATGGACAGGACTTACCCACTGACTATCAACAACGGGATAAATTATACCTGCCTCCAGAAGTTTGAGTATTTCTTTTCTTACCACTTCTTTCATTTTAGGATTCAAGCATCGTTGAGGATCACGAACTGGTTTGGCATCCGCTTCCAAATTTATTTTATGTTGACATAGAGTGGGACTGATGCCCTTAAGATCATCCAGAGTATATCCAATAGCGGCATGGTGCTTCTTTAGAGTTTTCAATAATATTTCTTCTTCATGCTCTGAAAGGTTAGCACTAATAATGATAGGATATATTTTCTTTTTATCAAGATAAGCATATTTAAGATTATCAGGCAACGGTTTAAGCTCAAACACGGGATCACCCTTGGGTGGAGGAGGAACCCCTAGGATTTCAACAGGCAAATTGTGTTGCAGAATAGGTTCCTGTTTAAAGAATACTTCATCTATTTCCCTTCTTTCATTCATGAACATATCATTTTCATGGTCTAGCAAATAGTGTTCTAAAGGATCACTAGGAGGTACGGCAATAGAAGAAAGACCAATAATTTCATCTTTACTAGGCAATTCTTCCTCACGATGTTGTTTACTAAATTTAGAGAAATTAAACTCATGAACCATATCATCAAAGCCAATAGTAACAACATTCTTTTCGCAATCTATCTTAGCATTAACAATACTCAAGAAGGGTCTACCAAATATAATGGGACAAAAGCTATCTTGTGGAGAACCAAGAACAAGAAAATCAGCGGGATATTTGGTTTTTCCACACAAGACTTCAACATCTCTAACAATTCCCATTGCAGATATAGTATCTCTATTGGCAAGTTTAATTGTAACATCAATATATTCTAACTCAACAGGTGCAATATCATGCATAATTTCTTGCACGCATCAATGGGTATTACACTAGCACTAGCACCCATATCACATAAGCCATGAGAACAATGATCTCCTATTTTAACAGAAATAACAGGCACGCCTACCACAGGTTTATGTTTATCTCTAGCACAAGGTTTAGCAATTCTAGCAGTTTCACCATGGAATTGAATAACATGCCCATCAATATTATCAGACAAGAGATATTTAAAAATAGCAATATTGGGTTCTACTTTGACTTGCTCAGGAGGTGTATAAGTTCTAACATTGCTTTTACGAACAACAGTTGCAGCTTTAGCACGATCCTTCATTCTAACAGGGAAAGGTGGTTTCTCAACATAAGAAGTGGGAACAATAGGATCATTATAAGTGACAGTCTTTTCTTCAACTTTAATAGGTGCAGCTACTTTTACTTCTATGGGAGGATGATATTTAAAGCACTTCTCCTTGGGGAGATCAACATAAGTAGCAAAAGATTCACAGAAAGAAGTTACTATCTCAGAGTCAAGTCCATATTTAGTGCTAAACTTATGGAAAATATTGGTACCCATAAAAGATTTAACACAATCAACCTTAGGTGTCATACCTGACTCCTTACCTTTGTCGAGGTACGAATCTTCAGAGTTGCATTTAATTCTATCCAATAAATTCCATTTAAATTCAATAGTCTTCACCATAAAAGAGCCAACACAAGAAGTATCGAGCATGGTGCGATTGTTATCAGAAAGCCGAGCATAAAAACTTTGCATAATTACTTCTCTTGAGAGCTCATGATTGGGGCATGAATATAACATTGATTTAAGCCTCCCCCAGGCTTGAGGGATGCTTTCTCCTTTGCGAGGCCAAAAATTATATATATAATTGCGATCACGATGAACAAGATGCATAGGGTAATACTTTTGATGAAATTCCAATTTCAATCTTTTATAGTTCCATGATCTCATATCATCACATAGCCTGTACCATACCAATGCATCTCCCTACAAAGATAAAGGGAAGGCCTTCTTCTTAACAACATCATCGGGTATACCTGCAAGCTTAAATAGTCCACAAACTTCATCCACATAGCGTAGATATTCATCAGGATGCTTTGTTCCATCTCCTGTAAAAGTGTTAGCTAGCAGTTTTGCCATCATACCCGAAGGAATTTCAAAAGGAGTTTCATTTTCAGTAGGTTCAGTAGGTTGAGGAGCAACTCTTTGCTCTAGTGGATGAGGTGAAGATACCCCGAACAAGCCCCTTAGAGAATTACTTTCCATAGTAAAAAGTGACAGAAAATTTCAGCACACTAAATAAACTTTTCCTTACCAAATTCCACCTACCAAAGGCGCTTCACTCCCCGGAAACGGCGCCAGAAAAGAGTCTTGATGACCCACAAGTATAGGGGATCTATCGTAGTCCTTTTGATAAGTAAGAGTGTCGAACCCAACAAGGAGCAGAAGGAAATGATAAGCGGTTTTCAGCAAGGTATTCTCTGCAAGTACTAAAATAAGTGGTAACAAATAGTTTTATGATAAGATAAATTGTAACGAGCAACAAGTAACAATAGTAAATAAAGTGCAGCAAGGTGGCCCAATCCTTTTTGTAGCAAAGGACAAGCCTGGACAAACTCTTATAACAGGAAAAGCGCTCCCGAGGACACATGGGAATATCGTCAAGCTACTTTTCATCACGCTCATATGATTCGCGTTCGGTACTTTGATAATTTGATATGTGGGTGGACCGGTGCTTGGGTGCTGTTCTTACTTGAACAAGCATCCCACTTATGATTAACCTCTATTGCAAGCATCCGCAACTCCAAAAAAAGTATTAAGGTAAACCTAACCATAGCATGAAACATATGGATCCAAATCAGCCCCTTACGAAGCAACACAAAAACTAGGGTTTAAGCTTCTGCCACTCTAGCAACCCATCATCTACTTATTACTTCCCAATACCTTCCTCTAGGCCCAAATAATGGTGAAGTGTTATGTAGTCGACGTTCACATAACACCACTAGAGGTTAGACAACATACATCTCATCAAAATATCGAACAAATACCAAATTCACATGACTACTAATAGCAAGACTTCTCCCTTGTCCTCAGGAACAAACGTAACTACTCACAAAGCATATTCATGTTCATAATCAGAGGGGTAATAATATGCATAAAGGATCTGAACATATGATCTTCCACCAAATAAACCAACTAGCATCAACTACAAGGAGTAATCAACACTACTAGCAACCTACTAGCACCAATCCCGGACTTGGAGACAAGAATTAGATACAAGAGATGAACTAGGGTTTGGAGATGAGATGGTGCTGGTGAAGATATTGATGGAGATCGCCCTCTCCCGATGAGAGGAGCGTTGGTGATGACGATGGTGATGATTTCCCCCTCCCGGAGGGAAGTGTCCCCGGCAGAACAGCTCTGCCGGAGCCCTAGATTGGTTCCGCCTCGTGGCGGCGGAGTCTCGTCCCGAAAGGTTGCTTTTTCTTTTTTTCTCATCGAAAGAATTCATATAGGACAAGATGGGCGTCGGAGAGCCACCAGGGGGCCCACGAGGTAGGGGGCGCGCCCCCACCCTCGTGAGCAGGGTGTGGGCCCACTGGCCTTCATCTTTGGCGACGATTTTTATTTATTTATTTTAAGATATTCCGTGGAGTTTCAGGAATTTTGGAGTTGTGCAGAATAGGCCTCCAATATTTGCTCCTTTTCCAGCCCAGAATTCCAGCTGCCGGCATTCTCCCTCTTCATGTAAACCTTGTAAAATAAGAGAGAATAGCCATAAGTATTGTGACATAACGTGAAATAACAGCCCATAATGCAATAAATATTGATATAAAAAACAAGATGCAAAATGGACGTATCACAGCCGAGCACCAAAGCCGGACTGTATCCGAGGTGTCATAGATCACCTTGGTTCAAAAAAGTTGAAAGAGTTTAGCCGAGCTTAATGCCGGCCGGATAGGTCCAGATGGTACCTATGGTTATCCGAAGACGCGTTTGCCCATAGTTCGGTCAAGTCGAACACTAAGCACTTTGAATTTGATGCATTGAATAGGAAATGCAGTAGCCCTCGAGACACTGGTCGGGTTGCAACAACAAATTAGGGGATCGATGTGCCCCTTTAATTGTCGGTGTACAAAAATAAAGGCTCTCCTTTATACCCCTTACTTGTGCACGGGCAGTCAGAGCCACGCCTACAACCACACCTAGCGGGGCAGGGGAAGGAAGCCGAAGTGTAAGACCAACAAAACAACGCCAAGACCAAGGACACTAAGCGCAGAGGGACGAAGCAGGCTTGCCGGGGCGGCCTCAGCAGCCCCGGCAAGAGCCTTGCCGGGGCAGCTCACCCAAACACCAGCGGAGCACGCCACCCTTGAGCCCACGGTTTCCGATGTAGTCAACTACATTGGGACCAAGGCTCGGGAAATGCCTCTGTGGTGGCATGCAGATCTTTGTGAAGATCATAAACACAGAAGATCAGATGAGGACTAGAAGACGACAACCCTCAACAAGATCCTTACCGAGGAAATCCACAAGACCCCCAGCGAGATCCTTGCCGAGGACAACCACGATGCCACAACAAGACCCTTGCCGGGGCCCCGGCAAGACACTTGCCGAGGACGCCTACGAACCCACAACCAGGCTCGCATTTGTCAAAACTCCACCACTGTTCCAATGTAGCTGCCAGCCCAGCTAGCTGGGCAGGCACCTGCGTGGCGACATGCGGCTTCCACGCCAACTCAGCAAGCACCTGCGTGGTAGCATGCAGATCTTCATGAAGACCCTACCACCACGCCACCTCAGCAGCCTGCCTGCCTACATGGCGCTGCATGCATCGTTGGCCTGTGCACGTGTCGAAGTGAGGCGGGGCGGCGACGGACGGGACGGGCCTCGTTCCCATCCCCGATAAAGCTAATGGACACCTAAGTAGCGCATTTAATGTGCTTTGTCCCGTAATGCCAGGCGATAAGCTCGCGCGCTGTACACCTTCCCGCCTCCTATTTGCCACTGTGGCAACCCCTTTTCGACTATAAAAGGAGGCCCGAGGCATACTGGAGAAGGATTCAACTCTTTTGAACTACGCATCCACCATAGCTAGTTTGAGAGCTCAAGAACACTCTCAAATACACACCAAAGCAGGACTAGGGTATTACGCATCCTCACGGCCCAAACCTGGGTAAACAATCTTTGTGTTAACTCCTAAACCTGCTCTTCTCACAACCCCATGCCCGCCAACCGTAGAAGGGATTCCACTGATCCCATAGGTGTCGTTTCCCCAACATCTTTGGCGCGCCAGGTAGGGGGCGCGGTTGTGATAATCTGGTTTAGTAGTTAGCTAGCAGTTCTTCATCGCCTTGGCTCCCAAGAAGAAGACAATCACCGCGATCGCTTCATCTGGAGTCGAACGGCCCGTGCCAGTGTGGGCGGGCGACGGGGTGGTCGCGGATGGAAGCCGAGGCGCAGCCCACGAACCCCCACGTCGCTCTAGCAGTTGAAGCCTGGCGAGCGGCGTTGTTCGTGCGCAAGACGGCGAGCCGCGTGCCACAAAATCCAAAGACGGAGCCGGGCCCCCCGCAGGCAGCACGGGACCCTCGAAGGGCGGCATCATGCCACGTACGGCCGGCGCGGCGACCTCTAAGACACCCACGCCGGCGCCCACAGCGCGCTCCTCCCAGGTTTGACACGACAAACAGTGTCACCACGCTGATGACCCCAGGCGCCGCCGCGAAAAGAGCCCCATTCATCATTCGCGGGACGCAGAAGAATAGCATGCTCGCCGAGGCGCTGGTGAAGACGACGTGCGGCCGCAGGGCCGTGATAGAGCTCCTTCTAACGTGGTTAGGAGTCGGAGCGCATCACGGTCCATGCAGGTTTCGCCGCCGCCGATGCCGGCAGAGGCCTTAGCGCGCGCAGTTGCTCATCGACTTCCCTCCTGTTGCAGAGAAGCTCGATGAGTTAAGAGCCACCATCCGGAGCCTCGTCGGTATCGCCAACAAGGACGATCCGCGACTAGTAGGGCCCTCGGGCCGGCGCTCCGTCGAAGCACCACATGCCAGTGGCGGGAGGACCGGAGGCGCTGCAGCCATAGTGCATTCTCCTCCTCCTCGCCAGTTACCTTGGGAGTTGGTCCATCGTGACGACGCGTGTGATAACATTTCCATAGCGTTGTCTGACCCATGGACCCACCGCGACCAGCGGCAAGTTCTTCGAGAGCGAGCCCATGAAGACGCTCGAACCACCATCGAGTGCCAGCGCAAAGCGCGCCACCAGTCAGATAGGCGAGCAGGGCCCACTACGGACCACCCAACACCGGGAGGCCCTGGGGGCTCACCTTACGAGGTAGGCTGTCCGGCCTTTACCCGTTAGCTGCGGCAGTTCCAGTGGCCCACTCACCGCACGTTCAAGACTGACGTTGGCAAAAAATACAACAACAAGACTCACCCGTCCGAGTTCCTCAGCATATACACCATCGCGGTGCAAGCTGCCGGAGCTCGCGACGACACGGTGCTTGCCAATTACTTCCCGTTGGCACTTAAGCCCAATGTTATGTCATGGTTGATGCACTTGCCAGTAGATTCTATTACTTCCTGGTCGGATTTGTGCCATGAGTTTTTTGGCACCTTTACAGGAGGCCACCAAGCTCATGGCCAGGCGAGCGACTTGCATGTCATCCCCCAGAAAGAAGGCGAAAGCCTGCACAAGTACATACAAAGGTTCAGCTGATTGCAATACAACATCCCAGACGTTCACCCTGCCACAATCATCAGCGCATTCCATCAGAATGTGCGAAACCGCAAGATGCGTGAAGAGCTGGTAATGAACAAGGTGAAGGATGTGGCAGAGCTCTATGTTCTGGCTGATAGGTGTGCTCGGGCTGAAGAGGGAAGGAAGTACCCCGGCGAAGATGTCGGCGTGGAAACCGACTCCTCAGATGAAGACGCTGCCCCGGTGCAACAATAGGTAATGCAAGGGCAAGGCCGTGCTTGCCGTCGAGGGATCCGACGACACCAGCGCCGCCAAAAAGACCAGGGCAAACGACCCCAGCAAGGAGATTGCCGGGTGTGCCGCCTGCCGGGCCTTGGCGGCTGCCGACAAGCCAGGAGGCTCCGACAAGCAGTATTGCAAGATCCATCGCACCAAAGGCCACGACCTCCCGAACTGTCGACAAGTTGAGCTACTCGCTGAGAAGCAGAAAGCTGAGTATGAGAGGCGGGACAAGCAGAAGGGTCAGGATGGTGCCAGGGGCCAGGCAAGAAGCATGGCGGCCAAGGAGGTCGCCGCGGCAAGGATAACCAACAAGAGCGGCCCGCTCGGGCCCGCGACAAGAAGCAAGAACACGATGATCACGATGAGGACGACGAGTACAGTGAGCAAGAGTTCCATAAGGCTACGGAGGCCATGTGTGTCGATGGTGGTGCCTCTCTGCATACCTCCCACCACCAGCTCAAGCAATGGGCGCGTGAGATTACAGCAGCAGAACCATCGTCTGATGCCCAGAAGCCGCTGAAGTGGTCCAGCACGCCTATCATTTTTTATACCGGGGACCACCCCGATCGCACAAGTGCGGTCGAGTGTTTACCATTGTGGTTTTGCCAACAATATGCAACCTCGGGGTGACAAAAATGCTAGTCGACGGCGGTGCCGGCCTGAACTTGATTTCGCCTACCGTGATCAAAAGGCTGCAGATCCCTGACGAGGACCTCGAAGAGACATGCACTTTCCAAGGGGTCAATCCAGGAAGGAGTCAGCCGAAGGCAAAGGTCACACTACCCGTTACATTCGGAGGCAAACTGAACCACATGACAGAGAGGATTGTCTTTGATGTTGCCAAGATCCCCTTGCCTTACAACGGGATCCTTGGCCGCCCAGCGCTAGCCAAGTTCATGGCGGCGTAGCACTACGCCTACAACACACTAAAGATGCCAGGGCTGATGACCATCATCACCGTCCCCTCCGACAAGAAGGATGCGCTGACCAACTCTATCGGGAGGCAGTTGCAGCAACTGCCGCCAAGGCACTTGCTCCTACCGCTGAAGCCCTAGGGGGAAGAAGACCGGCAAGACCTCCCGCACCCACTCCGGCAAGCGCACCTCTTCGGAGTGTAGTGCTCTCGTCGAGGACGTGCCAGAGAGCTCCACCGGCAAGAGCAAGAAGTCCAGAGCTACGCCGCCAGAGACCAAGAAGGTGTCTGTCAAGGAGGATGGCACGGGAGGGGCTTTCACCATAAGCTCCACCCTTGACAGCAAATAGGAAGGTGCGCTCGTCACCTTCCTGTGGACGAATGTCGATGTTTTTGCGTGGTAAGCATCCGACATCCCCGGCATTCCCAGGGAGGTGATTGAGCTCCACCTTGCTGTCTGCCCTCGCGCGTGACCCGTCAAGCAGAAGGTCAGGAAGCAAGCTTTGGAGTGGCAAGAATTCATCACAGAGGAGATCAGGAAATTGGAAGCGGCAGGCTTGGTAAGAGGAGTACTCCATCCAATGTGGTTGGCCAATCCGGGGGTGGTGCGCAAGGCAAATGGGAAGTGGAGGCTGTGTATTGATTACACGGACATCAATAAGGCTTGCCCAAAGGATCCTTTCCCGTTGCCTCACATCAACAAGATTGTAGACTCCACGGCTGGATGTGACCTGTTATCATTCCTTGACGCCTACTCAGGGTACCACCAGATCTTCATGATGAGAGAGGATGAAGAAAAGACAATGTTCATCACCCCATGTGGTACGTATTGTTTTATATGAATGCCTTTCGGGTTGAACAGTGCTGGCTCAACATTTGCAAGAGCAGTCCATATTAGTTTTGAGCCCCAGCTGCATAGAAATATGGAAGCCTATATGGATGACATAGTGGTCAAAACCAAGGACAGAGCAACACTCATACTGGATTTAGAAGAGACATTTGCGAACCTGCACAAGATCAACCTCAAGATGAACCTTGAGAAGTGTGTCTTCGGTGTTTCGTTCGGCAAGCTTCTCGGGTTCTTTGTATCACAACATGGGATCGAGGCGAATCCGGACAAGATCAAGGCCATTGAGCAGATTGAGGCGCCTAGGTGGATCTAAGATGTGCGTCGGCTTGCTGGCTGCGTTGCCGCCATGAGCAGATTCATCTCCAAGTCTGCCGAGCGTGCCCTTCCCTTTTTCAAGATTTTGAAAAAGGCGGGCCCAATGGAATCGACCCCAGAGGCCGAAGCAGAGCTGCAAGATTTGAAGAATTACCTCTCCTCTACGCCAATACTAGTTGCGCCTAAACCACACGAGCCTTTGCTGTTGTACCTAGCAGCGACGAATCAAGTGGTCAGTGCTGCGCTAGTGGCGCAGAGAGAGGTTGATGCAGAAGTTATAGCAACAACAGAGCCTGACGCCACTGGGGAAAAAGCGATGCGACCGAGCGGAGTGGCGCAAAAGAAGAAGATGATGCAGCATCCGGTCTACTTTGTTAGCTCCCTCCTGCAGGGGGCTAGATCAAGGTACTCCGGTGTGCAGAAATTGCTCTTCGGCCTCCTTATGGCCTCGAGGAAGCTGCGTCATTACTTCCAAGCATACGAAATCACCGTCGTCACTCACCTCTCGTTGCAACGGATATTGCATAACCCAGACGCGACCGGGAGGATTGTGGAGTGGGCCTTGGAGCTATCAAGTTTTGGTTTGAAGTTTGAGAGCACTACAACAATCCAGAGTAGAGTCTTGGCGGAGTTCATTGTAGAATGGACCTCAAGGCCTGATGAAGAGATCCAGGAGAGCACTCTCCCCAGCAAGGAAACAACTCACGACTGGATTATGTACTTTGACAGGGCTTTCTCGCTGCAGGGCGCCGGTGCTAGTGTGCTGCTCATCGCACCCACCGGAGAGCACCTCAAGTACGAGGGGCTGCTTGCCGGTCTCAGGATTGCGGCAGACCTCAGAATCAAGAAACTCATCGTCAGGGGTGATTCACAGCTTGTCGTCAAGCAAGTTAATAAGGAGTATCAAAGTCCGTTGATGGAGGCCTACGTAGATGAAGTGAGGAAGCTGGAGGAGCGTTTTGACAGTATACAAGCGGAGCATGTTCCCCGAGTGGAGAACGGCATCGCCGACTACTTGTCGAAAAGCACTGCCCTCAAACTACCTGTGGAACCAGGTACTTTTGTGCTTCGATGAACTTAGTCATCCGTTAAACCATCAACAGAGGAGAACAAGCGGAGGAAATCAGCACCCGACAAGTACTTTCCTGCTGAGCTCCCTGGAGCTGCTGGCAAAGATGTTTCCGGAGACACTGAGCCTGCCGTGGGGCAACAGACTCCGGCAGAGAGTCAAGCCCTTGCCGTAGAGGCAACCGTCCCCATGGCAGAAGAGATGCCTTTTGTCCTTGCCGTCGAGCCTCAGGCTCCGGCATGGGCGCATCATACCGTCTGATTTCTCCAAACAGGGGAGCTCCCTGAGGAGCAGGAACAAGCAGAGAGAGTAGCCCGCGGTCTGCCATGTATCAGTTCGTCAATGACGTTCTATACAGAAAAAGGCAGTATGGTGTGAAATTGAAGTGCATTCTCTGGGAGGAAGGATGGAAGCTATTGGCGGAGATACATGGAGGCATATGTGGCTCCCACATAGGATCAAGGGCCCTTGCTGACAAGGCATTCCGACAAGGTTTCTTCTGGCCCATTGCCCTCCAGGATGCGATGACACTAGTAACCAAGTGTGAAGCGTGCCAATTCCATTCAAAGAAGCTTCATCAGCCAGCTCAAGCTCTCCATACAATCCCTCTCTCCTTGCCATTCTCGGTCTCGGGGCTCAACATACTGGGCCCCTTTCCCCGCAGTGTCAGGGGCTTTGAGTACTTGTACATTGCAATCGACAAGTTCAAAAAGTGGCCGGAGGTGGAAGCAGTGAGAAAGGTGACAGCACAATCAGCCGTCAAGTTCTCCGAAGGGCTAGTTTGCCGTTTTGGTGTACCAAACAGAGTCATCACCGACAACGACACGCAGTTCACAAGCCGCACCTTCATGTAGTACCTCGAAGACCTCAGCGGCAAGGTCTGTTTTGCCTCCGTGGCACATCCACGGAGCAATGGCAAAGCTGAGAGGGTAAATGCTGAAGTACTGTGAGGCCTCCGGACAATGACTTTTTACAAGCTGCACAAGTGGGGAAGACGCTGGATTGATGAATTGCCGGCGGTTCTTTGGTCAATCAGAACGACACCAAATCAAGCCACCGGCCAGACACCCTTCTCCCTCATTTATGGGGCAGAAGAAGTTCTCGCCACGTAACTCACATATGGGTCACCCGAGTGCTCGCTTACGATGAGCTTGAGCAAGAGTAATTGCGACAAGTTGATGCAACGCTCCTCGAGGAAGATCGTCTTCGGGCGGTTGTGTGAGAAGCATGCTACGAGCAAGCTTTGCACCGCTATCATAGCCGCAGGGTTCATGCCCGAAGCTTTGAGGAAGGCGACCTTGTTCTTCGGCGCGTTCAGTCGGCCAAGAATTCCAACAAGTTGACGCCGAAGTGGGAAGGTCCTTATGGGGTAATACGAGTCACCACGCCTAGCACAGTCCGCCTGGAGACCGAAGATGGTATTCCAATGAGCAATTCCTAGAACATCGAACATCTTCGCAAGTTTTACCCATAAGGCGCGGTTGCCCGGCCTCCTGGCAAGCCACCTTTTGTACAAGCCTTTCCGACAAGGCGTGTAACCCTTTGTACAAAGCCATGCGCTGACCCTGAGCATGCATAAATGAAGCACTGACGCCCTAAGTTTTAGCATGCATGCTAGATTGAGTCTCTCCCTTGGTTAGGGTTGATAGTGCTTAGCGGCGACTAACCCCTAGCGTATGAGGTCGAGTGCGCGTCTTTCTATTCTTTCCCGTCCTTTTTAGGTTCACAGGGTGCCTGAACGTCTTTGCTGGTCTGTTTGGAGGAAAGAGGACAGACCGACGCTCCAACCCCGGCAAGCCAAGGTTGCCGGGGGCTGCAGACCCAAAGGTCCGACCATGACGAACCAATGTCGCCGGGGGCTGCTAATCCAGATAAGTCTTTTATCCCGTGATATGCATTCCCGTATAAATTTGGGACATACGAAACCTCGTTCATTCCTAGACCATGGCTCTCCCCTTTTCCTGTGCCCAAGAACTATCCCCTGGGCCGGAACTTGGTTGTAGTTGCAGAGACAAGCAACCAAACGAGAGGCCTAAACCTACTTCACCCCTGCCTCCACCAAGAGCATGAGAATGATCGTGAGTGAAGTAAGGGAACGGCAAGGCCTGTTGCCAGGCGTCGGTGTTTATCTTAAGAATAGCAATGATTCACTCCTTGGCGCGGGCCTCGCTCACGCACAAAGAACCCGGCAAGCCCCATTTTTCATTAATATGTTCCAAACAGGTACAGTTTGTACGGAATGCAAACATGAGCAAGGGGATTACAAGATTTAAATCCTACAAAGGCCCGTAGGCTTAAAGACTAAAAAACGATAAGGTGCCCATCATCCCTTTCGTGTCCCTCTCCTCAGGAAACGAAACAAGACAATAGGAGGGAAAAAAGAGCGCCAAGGAAAGGCACGAGCAGCAGAAGGCACCAGGAGAACATCCCGGTGGCCTCCCCAAAGAGAGGCTAGTGATGGTGACGCTGGGAGAAGAGCTGGAAGACGAGGCAGCAGGCCGGCAATACGTGACGAAGGCGTCAGTGCTCGTGTACTCCGACTTGACGGCCCGCCACCCGCCTTCTTCGTCTTCCCCGGCCTCCCAAGCCAGCCGCCCAAGGAGGCGACCCCGAGAAGTTCAAGGAGTTGGCGATACAGATGGAGGTGCTGCTGGCGTCGCCTTGGGACGACGTGTCTGATGCCTAGTCGGACCCATCATCCTCCCTCCCATTACCCTCGTCGTTGTTGTCGCTGTCCTCCTCGTCACTCTCGCTCGAGGAGGAATCTTCATCATCGGAGGAGCTCTCCACGCAACACTTTAGGCGAGTTCCCAGGTCCCCAAAGACCTTGACGGAGAGTAGGCCGTTCTCCATTAATTTGAAGTAGAGAATGAGCCCCTCCGTCAGGCTGTGGATGCGAGCGAAGGTCTTCCATCCGCGACAAAGATACATGACATGAGGGGCGGCAAAGTCGACATCGACCCGCGTGCCGCAATTTCTGCAGCCCCTCATGTGCAACCTTAGGGTCTGCGGCGGGTCGAGCTCCATCTCCCGAGCAAATGGAGTGGGAAGACGAAGACGACAGCGCACCGGCCGGTGCATCCTGATTAAGAACTCACAAGGTTGGTCCCTGACGTGGCCCTCCATCGGCGGAGGGGCTGCTGGTGGAGGCGAGGCCGATGCGCCGCCCCGTCCCCCTCTTCCTCGAGCGCCATGGCGACCTCGCCCTTGCATCCTCCCCCTTCCTCTCATGGCCGGCTTTGCCACCACGAGCTCCTGGGGAGGAGAGGCGCGCTATCAAGCGGAAACCCTTGACGCCACCATTGAAGTGCCGCCACGCCCTCCCGCCATAGCAGAGGAAAGGAAGGAGCCAAGATGAGGAGAGATGGATGCTGAAGGATTGAGGGATGCCGCCCTCCCCCTCCCCTTCTTATAAAGGGGCGGCGTCAGGGCTCGACCGCCCCGCTCGACCAATCCGGCCATCGGGGGCGCAAGGAATCAGGACCGACCCGCGGCCCCAATCAGCGATGCCCGGCCCGCCACCCTGGCGTAGAAACCTGCGCCTTCTGCATCCGCCGCCTGCCCTTCCCAACATATGGGGGACACATGTCGAACAAGTTAGTGCCCAAATGGCAAGTGGAACGGCCGTTTCGCGCCCCGTGATCGGGGGTGGGGGGTGGGAATTATAATGACTTCGACCCAGGTCCACTTAGTAAATCAGCTGCGCCTCTGCGACTGCCTCTATTTTAGGAGGAAAACATGGACCGCCTCTTTACTGTTTGGCCTGTGGGATGACGCAAGTAGGCCACGATCGCCCTACGCACGACCCTCACGTCACGCATTCAACATGGGTCGTGGGGAAGAACAGCGAGAAAAGAAGTTACTATGGTAAGAAGGATTCAACCCCGCCTACCCATGCACTGTTCTGGGCCCAGCCCAACAACGCGTCGCGCTTATGTGTGGCCAGGCCCGGGGGCTCCTGTCGATGTACAAAAATAGGGGCTCTCCTTTGTACCCCTTACTTGTGCATGGGCAGTCAGAGTCACGCCTACAACCACACCTAGTGGGACATGGGAAGGAAGTCGAAGCGCAAGACCAACAGAACAACGCCAAGACCAAGGACACTAAGAGCAGAGGGACGAAGCAGGCTCCCCAGGCAAGACCCTTGCCGGGGCAGCTCGCCCAAACACCAGTGAAGCGCGCCACCCTTGAGCCCATGGTTTCCGACATAGTCAACTACATTGGGACCAAGGCTCGGGAAATGCCTCCGTGGTGGCATGCAGATCTTTGTGAAGATCATAAACACACAAGATCAGATGAGTACTAGAGGACAACGACCCTCGACAAGATCCTTGCCGAGGAAATCCACGAGACCCCCAGCGAGATCCTTACCGAGGACAACCGTGATGCCACAACAAGACCCTTGTCAGGGCCCCGGCAAGACCCTCGCCAAGGACCCCTGCGAACCCACAACCAGGCTTGCATCTGTCATAACTCCACCGTTGTTCCCATGCAGCTGCCAACCCAGCCAGCTGGGCAGGCACCTACATGGCGACATGCGGCTTCCAGACCAACTCAGCAAGCACCTGCGTGGTGGCATGCAGATCTTCGTGAAGACCCTACCACCGCGCCACCTCAGCAGCCTGCCTGCCTACATGGCACTGCATGCATCGCTGGCCTGGGCGTGTGTCGAAGCGAGGCGGGGCGGCGATAGACGGGACGGGCCTCTCGTTCCCGTCCCCGATAAAGCTAATGGACACCTAAGTAGCACATTTAATGCGCTTTGTCCCCTAATGTCGGGCGATAAGCTCGCACGCTGTACAGCTTTCCACCTCCCGTGTGCCACTGTGGCAACCCCTTTTCGACTATAAAAGGAGGCCCGAGGCATACTGGAGAGGGATTCGGCTCTTTTGAACTACGCAACCACCATAGCTAGTTTGAGAGCTTAAGAACACTCTCAAATACACACCAAAGCATGACTAGGGTATTACACATCCTCGTGGCCCGAACCTGGGTAAATGGTCTTTGTGTTGACTCCTAAACCTGCTCTTCTCACAACCCCGCTCCCATCAACCGTAGAAGGGATTCTAGTGATACCATAGGTGTCGTTTCCCTGACATTAATATTAGTAAATGATAAGCCCGAAGCCCAGTAGCCCCTGAGCCTTAATGTGGGCACGGGTGGCCGAATTAAGGATCGATATCCAAAGTAAAATCACAAATTATGTGTAATGATTCTATGTATCCAAGTACTCTACATCATTAATGCTCCGATCCGCATTGTACAAAACTTTGTTGACCGACCATCGGCTTCAACCTCCTCGGCCAGCAACCGAGGAGTGTTTGTCCTACTTTATAAAGCCTTTACAAGGACAAAGTTTTACGACAAACAAGGCAATCCGGCTATATGGTTTTATAAACAAAGGTATGCGAAGAGATATGTTAGATTACTTTTTAACGTAAGAAACATCTTCGAAAGAAAATAGTCCCGCTATCAGTTCCTTCTTTTTGGGTCGTCATGCTAAGCATGATCATGAAACCTCAGCTCCGATCAATGTGGGAGCAAAATATTGAGGATTTAGTTTGGGGAAAGTCCCCGAACTATGTGGTCTATGGCGAACCTAAATTTTCACTTCTGTCGTTGCCGACCAATTATATCCTTTAGGATCGCTAGCTTTCGGCTTCACCCAGTATGAGGTACTAACTCGGATGACCCGGTAGTAACAATCATAGAGGTGCCCCCTTTACCACCTAGCCGAACAATCGGGAACGTAGGGGTAAGCAGAGGAGCCTGGCAACCCAGCTTGGCCAAAATCTTAAGTCAAATTGATGCATAGTTATGGCTTTATAATGATGATTACGGAAGACAGCCCTCGTCTATTAAATACAAACGCTAACGATATGTTCATTTTGACTCCGTTGCGACCATTTATCAGTTGAAAGTGGCCCATCATCGGCTTCCACCCCTTTGTAGATGCTACACAGGGTGTTTCCGCAATAACAAACAACCCTTAGCCGATGTCTCGGTGCCCGAAGGCGGTTGTGTTAGTGGAAACAAGGCAATCAGATATGCGGGCTTTATAACTTTCACTTAGTCATAGGAGCTTAAAGTTGGGAGGCCGGCTACTAGCTCCCGGTTAGTGTTCAGCGACAACCGAGGTCAAGCCGTTAACACTTCGGCCAATATTATGAATGGCCCGTCACTTAACACGGGGTAACCTCCATCGATCTTATGGTTTAACACAGTCATCGGACCACTGACCAATTTACGCTTATTGTGACAGTCAGTTTTCGGCTTTCTCCACTGAGGCACTTGACCATGTGAGCTGGAAGCAAAATCGCAGTGGTTCTCCCTTTGCACACCTAGCCGAACAAAGCGGAACATAGGAGGCAAGCAACAGGAGCCGGGTAACCCAACTATTGACGAAGACACAGTTCAAAACCGATGCATATATAGCAATATCCGAGAATGTTTTTGCCGAATCTCTAAAGGTGTCCGATGTGCACTGCAAGACTTATGCTGGAAACACACAAATAGTTTAAAAGTGCCATAGGCTTGGAAAACCAAAAAATCTTCAGTAAAAACTTTACATCCGAACTAGATCAAGTGTTCAGTACCAATCCGAAAATTGGTCTTAGAAAAAAAATTGTGCTTCTGTCATGCTTTAACATGACGCATCCTATCTCAAGACTTCAAGCGGGTCAGCCTACGGCTTCAACCTCCTATCCCGAAGGCGGAGTACTTCCCGTTAGGCCAGTTTAGCAAACTAAACTCTAGCGGCTTTGAGAGAGAAATTAGGCTCCTCAGCTATTGACGACACACTCGCGTCAAAAAAAAGGAGTGAGAGAAAAAGACTTTGCAATGACTAAGAAGAACACTTATTATAAAACAACTCACATAAATTTTAAGAGCCCCCAGTTAACATGGGTAAGGGGAGTTTCTTTTAACGAACGACGTATGTGAGCACGGTCGAACTAAACACAAGTTAAAAATTTAAAACTTTGAGCATGAAAGCGACTTAACTGGTTAATGTGTTCAGCATTGATGACGCGGTCCGAGCTTGGAGCGGGACAAGGTTCCATCCCCCAAGCCGGTCCCGAGGTGGCGGATCGAAGAGCTCAGTACTCCGAAGTGGTGACATAGCACAGCCAATGCAGGCCGACAGAGTGACACCGAAGTCCCCGGCGTGGTTTAATGAAGTGTTGACGAAGCCCCCCGTCTAGTCGAGGTGATGTAGTATGTCAGTACACCGAGGTGACAACACTGCCCAACCCGGATCATTTACTTGTGCACAAAAAAGTGCAAACCGGAGATAATAGTAATAATAATAATAAATTAAAAAAATTGTTGCATAATAAATAATTTAAAGTGAGTAATAAAAGAAATATGGCCTATGCGCGGAACACTCGACGAGGTAGAGCTCTCTCGGCGATGCCAAAGTCCCCGAGACAACCGAACACGTCGGTATGGCAACTTGACCAAGAGGTGATCACGCGAGACGATTTACGCCGATTGGGACGACGGCGTCGGCTTGCCAAAGAGACCACGTGACGCAATCGAAGTCCATTACCTGCACATGTAAAGTAGTGTAGGCCAACAGTAATAATATAAATATATAAAAATCTTTGCATGATTAATTTACGCAAAATAATTTATTTAAAGATATGTGGCCTAGCGCTGAGGTCAATTCGATGCAGGGCGTCGGCGTGATGCGGTAAAGGCATGGCAAAGCCTGAATTCATAGGTCGGTCCGACTTCCGGATGCGGCGTTCACCGAACAACGTACGGAAACTGACCAAACCACCACACGATCGTCGTTAATGCGGCCACCATTTGATAGACCTGTGTACAGAAAACGGAACAAACCATAGTAATAATTCCTTGGGGAAAATAAACCCAGACAAGCAAAAATTGCTAGGATTAATAGCACTTGGTTTATTTGTTGTAGCAGTCCGAAGAAAAGTGACTCCCAAAATTGGGACTCGATCCGCGCACCCATTGCCTGATGGGCGGTGAAGCGACGACATGGCGATGCCGGTAAAGGTTGGCTCGCCGAGGCAAAGCCCCCGGTCCAGCTAACCTGACGAAGCTGGTCGGCAGACGACACCAAAGTCTTCGGAGTAGGTTGATGAAGGGATGGCGAAGCCCCCGGTCCAGACGAGGTGATGGAGTAGGTTGGTAAGGAGACGTTGCAGCTGCCATGTCAATCGAGGTGTTGAAGTAGTTCGGCGTGATGGACATTGGCTCAAAGAAGCAACGGTGCAGCCATGCCGATGCAGGCTGTAACTTGTGACGTGGTCAATTTCGGCTTGATGAAGTGACCATGCGGCGATGCCGGTGTGCCCGCTCCATGTAATCCATGGGGCGGTGATGTTGGTAATGATTTATCCTTCGCGATGCCGAACTCTTGTTTGGCTTGCCGAGATGATGATTCGAAGAAGTTGAGCTCAGCTCAACAAAGCGACGATGTGTCTAGTGCAGGTCGGCAGCCGTGGAGCAATATTGCCGGACTGGTTTGACACCAGCGTGATGGTGAAGATTGCCTCAAAGGAGGTTTAAAATTTTATGGGCACGTGTTTAAAAACAACGCACAATACCCTAGAAAAAACTTCCTTCAAAAAGGTTGTCGAATATCCCATTCATGAAGAAACATGAACTCAGGCCGGATTCGTATTCGCGCAGAAAACAGATCCAATAATTGGTCCACTCATCGGAAGGTTCCCGGAGTTTGAACCATCGGATCGAGCTGAAATTTTGAGGGGTGGTAGATATGGGAATTCCGCAGCAGATGAACGTTTAGATCTTCCAAAGGACCTCCGAGCTGGGCTATGGAGACCACTCCCTAAACTCATCCAGATTCCCGTCTAGATTTGACAGGGCTCCTGTATATCGTAGATTGCAGAGATTCCTCCATCGGAACTCAACGAAATTTTGCATGGTTGTTGTAGACTTAAGTACACACAACTCCACCGAAGGAATCGTCAAAGCGATGCTCGAGGAGGTGGTGGCAGCGGATACAAGTTTGCTGTCTAGAAGAACAACATGGTCACATGAGGGCAATGTTGACGTGGAGCCCCCGGGCTCCATGGATGATTCCTCCACTACCTTGAGAGAGATCGGAGTTGATGTTGCTGAAGGTTATCATCCGAACATGACGATCTGACGCGGAGTTCAGTCCTTGTCGAACCAAGGTGACCAGCCGAGCCGATGACGAAGATGCCGATGCCGCAGTTAATCTGCAGACGAGCCATTGATCTTTTGCTGATCACACAACAGAACTCTCAATGAAAGCACAATTGTCGGTGTCAAAACTGACAGATCTCGGGTAGGGGGTCCCAAGCTGTGTGTCATGGATCAATGGGTAATAGGAGACATGGGACACGATGTTTACCCAGGTTCGGGCCCTCTCTATCGAGGTAATACCCTACTTCCTGCTTGATTGATCTTGATGAATATAGGGTTACAAGAGTTGATCTACCTCGAGATCATATGTTTTCGTCTAAGACCTAAGGGTATGATGAGTAATGTCATAATGATCTAGCCTAGCCCTGGCTTATATAATATATCAGAGGCCTAGGATAACAAGAGTCCTAGTCGAATATGTCGGTGGAGAGGAGTCCTTGTCTTGATCACCAAGTCTTGTGGAATCTTCCTCATGTATGTCATCCGCTATCCGAACTGGCCCATGAGTAAACGGCCATGGGGGTCCTCGGCCCAATCCAACTGATCGGAATACGACGTGGTGAGTACCCCCTAGTCCAGGACACTGTCAGTCGCCACTCCCTCGGATGGGGCGCTTCGGTGGCATCCTCATACACTGACGGCTTTGAGGACTGAGAGCGGCGTCGAGGATGCAAGCGGAGAGAGAGAATAGTGTGTGTGGAGAGGATTGGGGGTGCGGCCGCTCGGGCGCACCATTAATATGGAGTAGTGGGAGGGAGGCGGGCGGCAGTCAAACCATTGGCTCGCCTCCCGGCGAGCCTGTGCACCGGACTGCTGGCATGCCTACCGTCATTTCACACAGCTACTCGCACGCCTCTCGATGACACTGCGCAGCGAGGACGCCTCCGTCAATTCACACCCCTGCACGCACGCCTCCCAGTCTGCCTACGCGGTGGACTGCTCGCATGCGTCCCGTCAACTTACGCCTGCTCGCACGGTACACGGGTCGCATGGCAGCACGTATATTGTTTTTCTATTTGGATGATTAATGATGCCACTTTATTGCTTAACCGAAGCATGGCACATATCCATTGTTAGTCTAACGCTTACGGTTCGAATAAATAATCCATTTGGGATATTGGTTCCCAATTATTAATAATCTCCTGTTTGTAATTAGATAAAGATTATATCAAAACTGGTCTCAAATTTGACAAAAAAGTACAATGCCACTTTGTATTGGTGTCCATATGACAACACGAAAAGTTTCATGAACTTCAAATAAGTTTTGGATGTACTAGAATTTAAAAATGAAGATTCTCAATGTTTGAAATTTCTTGCACGTGGAGTAAACATGCACCCAGTGAGACACATGTGTTTTTGTAATCCATTAGGTGTCACGTGTGCATGTAGCTCAAATTTGATTTTTGCACATTATACCCGTAGAAAATCAATCAATTAATATACTAAAACATCTTAGTTGTGAGCCACCGTGTGGGTTGGCCGTTTTGTTAGGCAGGTGCCACACCAGAGTCGTGAAATCTTATTTAAAACAGTACACAACCCTTTCATACATACATGTTTTGGCCACATGCAGTCGATGGCTGTCCTACATGACACTCAATACTCGTGTGTGCTGCTTCCTATGGGACCGCGAGGTCGTCGTCCATCACTTTGACAAACAGCCGGCAGTGAGGTTAATTTGACCAGTAAGGTAGAATCTTTTTTGTTTGTGTTATGGTGATATATAGTACACATCGAAGAGGTGGGAGGGTACTAGCATATATAGTATATGTACGCGTCTGTGAAAAAGTACACATCACTCAGTGTCGGGACTTTTTAGTTTCCGAGGCACGTGCCACATCAAAGTTGTGAAATTGGCTATTCAAACATCACACAACACCTCTTTGGGCCACATGCATGCACGCGGTGGTTATCCTAGCTAGGACACTCACGTGTGACGCTTCCACCTGTGGGCCCACGAGGGCATCGTCGATGCATGCATCACTTTGACCTACATCGGGAGAGGTTAATTAATTTCACCATCGAGGAGGATTCTTTTTGGGTTGTATTACGGTAGGAGCATATAGTATGCGTCGAAGAGGGGGAAGGGGACCATCATATGTAGTACGCTTCATTAACCTCGCTCTGCGTAGGGGGTTTCCGGTTTTTGAGGCATGTGGCACATCAAAGTTGTGCATTTTGGGTATTCAACATATGTTTGGCCCACATGCAAAGCAATGGTGGTTGTCCTCTCGCACCCACTTGAGCGGTTATCAGCGATATTGATGCTTTGATCTGTGGGTCCGCTTGGTCCATCACTACTTTTTACATGACAACGAGGGAGGTTAATTTCACTTAGGAGGGGATTATTTTTTTGCTAGTAATCTGGTATATATATAGGTCATGCTCTGGGATGACATGATACAGTTTGAGCACACACACATGCATGTGTGTGCAAGAATCCCTCCCATCGAGTCGAAGTGGCTAGTACGACACGTCATGAACCGGTCTCTCTATGTGTGGGGACTGTACGATTTTCAACGCATGTGCCACATCAATGTTGTGAAATGGTATTCAAACATGCATGCACGCATCACCTCCATACATATGCATGTAGTGGTTGTCTTCGAATGGTACACTCCCTTGTGTGTTTACCGACGACAAGCCTATATATTCGTGGGCTCGCGTGGACATACATGATCACCTTGACCGACAACAAGATAGGTTACCATGGCGGACTCTTCCTTTGGTTCGTGTTATCGTAGTATAGGTCATGGTGAGATTCAGACCTAATTAAGTTTGAGCGCATATACTATGCACGCATGCATGCATGAATCCCCACCGTTGACTTGAAGTGTGGTGTAACATACATATGCATCGTCAACCTAACCCTCACTCGGTGTGGGGATTTCTAGTTTGAAATCACGGTGCCACATCAAAGTTGTTCCATTGTGTATTAAAAAACACACCTCTCCATACATATGTTTGGGCCACACGCATGCAGTGGTTGTCTTTGGGGACTAGCTACTTGTGTGATTATTGGCAAGCTAGCCCATCTCCGGGGTTGCATGGACGGCCATAACTTTGACCAACAACAAGAGAGAGGTTGTACGACCAAGGTGAATTATTCTTGGTCTGTTTTACGATCCATCTTGGTGAGATGCCTCTCTGGCCCGCCGACTAAAAGTGTGTGACGCCCGGATAATTAAGCTACAGTGATTCCCCGCTAATGATGCCACGTCACCACGGTTACTGTGATAAACTCTCGATAGTTCAGAACCGAAACAAATTCAAAATTTAAATAAAAGAAAACAATAAAAGTTTTCAAAAATTAAAACAAAAATGTTCGGTGGTTGCCAAATATTACAAAGATAATTATGGTGTAAGGTTCACAATTTTATAAAATGCCTAAGTGTTTATAAATAAACTAAAACAGAAAAGAATAAATAAAAAGAAAAGACAAAAGGTAAAACAAAAAAAATATAAAAGAGAGGGAGAGAACCCCCTGGCCATCTAGGCCTCGGCCCAGCAAGCCGACGGGCCGCCAAGCCAGCCCACTGGCCCGGCCGGACCCTCCCACTCCACCTTATCCCCCTGAAACCCTAACCCCCACCCCCACGTCGCCCCCATTCTCTCCCACTCCTCCCTCTCGCCCTTCCCCGATCTGGATCGGGGCAACCCCCCGATCCCGTCGCCCCAGCGCCGCCTCCACGGCGCCTCATAGCCCCCCTCGCAATCTCTCCTCTCCCCCCCGCTTCCCCGCACCTC
>NC_041383.1:112866364-112874431 GCF_002162155.2 Triticum dicoccoides
CGCACCTCTCCCCTGGCGGGTCACAGCTGTTGTTCGCCGGCAAGGCAACCACCGCCCCTGGTCTTCTCCTCCACCTTCCGTTCATCTCCAAGCGCGCCCGAGCCTCCTCGTCAAGCTTCCGGCCAGCGTGACCGCAATAGCCAACAAGCCTGCACCCGCGACGAGCAGAGGAGCTCACACCAGAGCCCTCCTCCTTGCGGCCATGGCGTTCGCCGTGGCTGCAGGGCGCCCCTCCACCGGGTCCCGCTCGCCCAAGCCGCCTCCTTGCCGGAGAGGGATGGATCCCGGAGGCCCCGTCACGGATCCGGCCTCCCTCGCCTTGCTCCCCTCGCCGGAGTCCCCTCGTCGACCGGCGCCCCCTCCTCCGACACCGTCGGCCGCAGCCGCTAACCTCGTCGTCGATCCGCTCGGCCCCAACATCCTCCGGCTCCATCGAGCACCCTTCCGCTTCCGCTGTGAGCCTCCGGCCCTCCACGGCCTTTTCCCTCTTCTCCCCGTGCCCTCCAGTGCCGGTAGTCGCTAGCTCCGCCCTAGTCGCCGCCTTCCATTGCCACCGGCGTCGTTCGGCTTCCGCGCCCGTTGTCCCCCTGACGCCGCGCACCCGTAGTCACGCGGCTCTGCCGCAACCACCTCTTGCCATCCCTCGCGCGCGCTATGCCGCGGCCTTGTCCCCGCACCGCGCCTGGGCCGCGTGCCCCGCTCACGCCCTGGTTGTGCTCCGGCACCACCGCGCGTTGCTCATCTCCGCCTCTGGCTCCCGCCGCTCCGGCCACTCGCCGTGGCCTCGCCACTTCCACCGGAGGCGGACAGCCCCCGTCTCTGCGGGCGGGCGTCCTGGCGCCCCGCACCTGATCCATCGCCCGCGCCCGTTTGGCCCTATGGGCCACTGCCCAGTGGGGCCCCCCACCCACGCCCCTGTTAAAAAAAAAGAAAAAAAACATAATAAAAATAAATAAATAATTAATTAATTAGTTAACTTAATTAGATCTGTTAATTAACCTAATCACTTATTAAACTAACTAATCCTGTTTAGTTAACCTAAGTCAATGACGAACGGGACCCACACGTCAGTTTGACTAGTCAACACCCCTGTTGACTGCTGAAGTCATGCTGACGTCAGCGTGCACTGTTCTGGATAATGTTTAATTAAAATAATTAACTAAATACTAAAAATGATTTTAATCTTTTAAAATTAATATAAAATAAACCGTAGCTCGGATGAAAAAACTTTGTACATGAAAGTTGCTCAGAACGACGAGACGATTCCGGATACGCAGTCCGTTCGTCCGCCACACACCCCTAACCTATCGAACCCGCAACTTTCCCCCTCCGGCTCCTCTGCCCGAAAACATGAAACACCGGGAATACTTTCCCGGGGGTTTTCCCCCCTTCACCGGTATCACCTACTACCGCGTTAGGGCACACCGAACACCGCGTATTGCCTTGATATATTTTGTGGTGCTTTGTTTCCTCTGTATTCATTGTTTCTTCCCCCTCTTCTCTCCGGTAGACTACGAGACCGACGCTGCTGCTGACCAGTTCGACTACGGAGTTGACGACCCCTCTCTCTTGCCAGAGCAACCAGGCAAGCCCCCCCTTGATCACCAGATATCGCCTATTCTCCTCTATACTACTTGCATTAGAGTAGTGTAGCATGTTACTGCTTTCGTTAACCCTATTCTGATGCATAGCCTGACATTGTCGCTACATCTGTTGATACCTTACCTGCAATCCTAAATGCTTAGTATAGGATGCTAGTTTATCATCATTGGCCCTACATTCTTGTCAGTCTGCCTTGCTATACTATCGGGCCGTGATCACTTGGGAGGTGATCACGGGTATATACTATACATACATACATACTATACAGATGGTGACTAAAGTCGGGTCAGCTCATTGAGTACCCGCAAGTGATTCTGACGAGGGGGCTGAAAGGACAGGTGGCTCCATCCCGGTAGAGGTGGGCCTGGGTTCCCGACGGCCCCCGACTGTTACTTGGTGGCGGAGCGACAGGGCAGGTTGAGACCACCTAGGAGACAGGTGGGCCTGGCCCTGTTCGGCGTTCGCGGATACTTAACACGCTTAACGAGATCTTGGTATTTGATCTGAGTCGGCTACGAGCCTATACGCACTAACCATCTATGTGGGAGTAGTTATGGGTATCCCGACGTCGTGGTATCAGCCGAAGCACTTCAGACGTCAGCGACGGAGTGGCGCGCGCCGAATTGGACTGGAACGCCACTAGGCTAGGTCTGCTTTCGGCCGCGTACGCAACGTGCAGGTGTGCTATGGGCGATGGGCCCAGACCCCTGTGCGCTTAGGTTTAGACCGGCGTGCTGGCCTCTCTGTTTTGCCTAGGTGGGGCTGCGACGTGTTGATCTTCCGAGGCCGGGCATGACCCAGGAAAGTGTGTCCGGCCAAATGGGATCGAGCGTGTTGGGCTATGTGGTGCACCCCTGCAGGGAAGTTAATCTATTCGAATAGCCGTGATCTTCGGTAACAGGACGACTTGGAGTTGTACCTTGACCTTATGACAACTAGAACCGGATACTTAATAAAACACACCCTTCCAAGTTCCACAGACAACCCGGTGATCGCTTTTCTACAGGGCGACGAGAGGAGGATCGCCGGGTAGGATTATGCTATGCGATGCTACTGGAGATGCTACTTGGAGAAGCTACTTGGAGATGCTATTTGGAGGACTT
Organism: Triticum dicoccoides; assembly: GCF_002162155.2. Lineage (NCBI taxonomy): Eukaryota > Viridiplantae > Streptophyta > Magnoliopsida > Poales > Poaceae > Triticum > Triticum dicoccoides. The sequence continues at coordinate 112,869,070 of NC_041383.1, forward strand.
CAGTCTACTCTCTTCTACATGCTGTAAGACGGAGGCTGCCAGAAGCGTAGTCTTCGACAGGATTAGCTATCCCCCTCTTATTCTGGCATTCTGCAGTTCAGTCCACTGATATGGCCTCCTTACACATATACCCATGCATATGTAGTGTAGTTCCTTGCTTGCGAGTACTTTGGATGAGTACTCACGGTTGCTTTCTCCCCCCTTTTTCCCCTTTTCCTTCCTTTCTGGTTGTCGCAACCAGATGCTGGAGTCCAGGAGCCAGACGCCACCGTCGACGACGACCCCTACTACACCGGAGGTGCCTACTACTACGTGCAGCCCGCTAACGACGACCAGGAGTAGTTAGGAGGATCCCAGGCAGGAGGCCTGCGCCTTTTTCGATCTGTATCCCAGTTTGTGCTAGCCATCTTATGGCAACTTGTTTAACTTATGTCTGTACTCAGATATTGTTGCTTCCGCTGACTCGTCTATGATCAAGCACTTGTATTCGAGCCCTCGAGGCCCCTGGCTTGTATTATGATGCTTGTATGACTTATTTTATTTGTAGAGTTATGTTGTGATATCTTCCCGTGAGTCCCTGATCTTGATCGTACACATTTGCGTGCATGATTAGTGTACGATTGAATCGGGGCGTCACAAGTTGGTATCAGAGCCGACTGCCTGTAGGAATCCCCTTTCCAACTCCTTGGCCGAAGTTGAGTCTAGCCATTGCTAAACTTTTACTAACTTGGCTGTGTGCCTTACGGGCCCACGTCGCCATTGGGTGGTATTAGGATCTTTTATTCCTCGACCTATACTCTGGGACTCTTATTTCTCTTCTATTCGGGTTAAATGATTTTTGCTAAATCTAACATTAGGATCTCGTTATCACTTTCACCCGGAGATCCCCTTATTAATGATGATCATCAGCGGCACGTGAAGACCCTGAAGATACTCTCCGTTGTTAACCCGAGAACTTATGTTCATCGCATTTGCAATTCCCCTTCCACCGTCAACCCTTATGGATAACTACTTGCAGTTGTTATTCTTACATTCATCCCCAGTTGGTCTTGTTATTACCAGATACCTCGAAACACTCGTCGTTGTCTCGATAATCCTTTGAGCTTATCGCCTTGCTGTTCCTTGCCACATGAATACCCCTTCAAATAATTTCTTGCACTTATCGAGTATCCACTCATCCCCAGTTGGTTCATGTATTTCACAAAAGTCTTCGAAATGCCATTCGTTCTTCCGTAAATCCCGAGCAGCCTATTCCTCTTGAAATTCTTGCTTGCTTGCATTATGGTTAGTCCCATAAGTCTCATAGTCTTATTGACATTCCTTGTCATTATCATTTTGAGTTTGTTGACTCAATATGTTTGCGAATACCCGCAAACATCATTGATCCTTATAAATTACCTTTCTGACTGAGCTTCCATTCTTTTAACTGGAATTGGTTCTCGACCAATCCAATTGTCTTTGATTGTACCCTAAGGCTATTCAACTTGTCCACCCCTAATCAGAGCATTGCTTCTGATCCCTTGATTTGGAAATCATAATTCCTTTGCATTTGACAATTGAGTTAGTCAGTTGTTTTTATAATCTGCTTCCTCTAGTTGAGTACCGATGCTCACGTTAGATCCCTTGTGGACCACCAGATCCTTTGTTGGATTTTATCTGACAACGCCCTTCATATTCAATAAACTTGTGAGCCTTTTCTCGGATACATAATGCTTTTGGTAAATTGTATCGTCTGCTTTCTCTACCATGCTCTGCCTTCGAGCTTGAGTTAATTACTTCTAAAGATTTTGGTATATGATTCTAAGATGCCCCGATGGGTTGAACCTATGCCTTCCTTAATATGTGTGAACTCGAAAGTTTTCACGAGTCGTACTCTTCTGGTATTTTCCCAGATAAAATTTCAATGCTATAACTTCATCGAAAGCGAGAAGTGATTGAAAGGGTATGCATTGGAGAAGTGGGAGTCGACCTTGAGCCTTGTGTTCATGCCCATGGACGCAATATATATCCTATCATGAAAGCTTCTTGTAACAATAACTATTTCCTTGATAACTAACATATGGTATCTGTGAATTGATCCCTTGCAACCGTGGTTCCGACCGTGATTGTTCTTCTTTGATCTCATTTCTCGGACAAGTTAAAACAATTGTCTCCTATGGATCAATACACCAGTCCAACCTTTACTTTGATCTTCTGTCGAGTATTACCCCCCCTGTTATCTCGAGATTATCATGGAACTGCATAACTTCTTATGAGTTCTTCGTCAAGTACTACATACTCACCGATTAGGGCTCGAAGTTATTGAACACTCAAAGACACCGATAACTGAACCGAGTCCGCTCTACGGTTCAACAACTCTTCAGTAAGCTTCTATAAGTACGAGTTTGTACCCGATCACGCCATTCCTAGCCTGTTTGGCTATATCATTGTCGTGACGATTCTAACGGTGCTACCTGGTCCTTATTCTCGGAGCACCAATTTTCGACGATGAACTAACCTTACGTCGATTTTTCCTCGTCATACCCTTTCACCTTAAACAACAAGCTTGAGTTCGAGTTTGTGTCGTAACTGTGGTTCCAATAACCTCTTGCTTCATCATTCCTTTGACTTGATGTCGTCGCTGATTGACTACATCTGCATGAAATCTCTCGACAATTGTGTCGTGATCATCATCAACCTTATGAGCTCTTCCAGGAATTCAATTGAATTCATGATGGGTAATACCATCCTTGCCCCTCGATGAATCCTGTTCTCATCGACCACTTTATTGCCTTCCGTTCAACACAACTTGTTCGCGTTTTGTGTAAACCTTGAGATCACTGCTACCCAGCAGTTGATCTTCCTTACCTCGGAAGTATTACCATCACTTTTTGTCAAGAATGTGGTGGGAATTTCACCACCTCTTAAGAATTCTTGCTATAATGATACTTCTCACCATCACCATTCTTTCTTGGTCCTCGTGTTGATTCCAACCGGGGTACCCACAAGTGAACGGTGTTGTTTGGATTATGCACTTCTAGCAACCCTATTGCTTTGAAGTTAATGATCGATAGTTCATTCTAAGTCCTTCGCTAATTGAATCACCATTCTGACATTGGTCGTGCAACCCAATCCACATTTCGGGCGCACCTTTCAACCAATGTTTACTTGTGTATGTTTTCCTCGAGCATACTTCCTTATATCATTTGATCTGACAAATGTTATCTCCTTGTTCACCTAATGGTGGAAATCCATCTTTTGGGAATATCGGTGAATTGCCGTTGAGTTCACCAGACACCTCCTTGTCCTCTCCTTGGTTTAATGATGAACTATTGTTTCAGGAACCCGCTCCCATAGTTCATTTCCCGAGAATCTTACAATGTCATTTCGTCGATATGTGCCGCAGCTTTTCTTCTCGGACATCCTGAGTCTGAGGTATCCTGACACCAATCGGATCCGAATCTCGGTCAGTCATGATGGTTGGGACATTTTCCAAGAGTTATGATGTTGATCCTTTGATGACCCGGTAACATGATGTCATGCCTAGCACCCCCCCCCTCGGCTGGAGGACCAATCACTATAGATTCCTTTTCAGCAAGGTTATCCGTTCATCCATGGGGAAATTGTAAGACTTATTCTACAAGTTATTCCTGATGGATCCTTTGTGTCTCCAGAGTCTGATCTTCACCCGTTGACCATGTCAATGCTATCTCGAAGCATGTCTATGTTACTCCAATTTTCAACAAGAACATTTAAAGCCTAATGTTAAACGTTTCCTGCTCAATGATCCAAACACCGCTGTATGGGTAATGTCATGAAATTTCTCTTCCCTACCTAAGGAGTTTTCTACATAATATCCTGTCATGGATATCATGCTCTGCTTGTCCTTGGGAAGGATATACCCCTGATATACGTGTTTAAGCACATTTTCCTCCCCGTTGTTTTGTTCAAACTTTCTTGTAAACTACTTAATCGAGCCGTGGTAATCCCCTGCTTAGGTAAACACCTCGGTGTACCTTCCTGTCTGGTGTGACCCTGTTACTTTTGTTGATGACATTCCGGTAACCACCGATGGACGAGAACTTTGCCTACTGGTCCGCCTCGTTCAACGAGCAGGAAAATGGTTCTCTTCGTCCCTCGCCCTTGGTACCAACGTTGTTGCCGACATAACTAACATGGTACTCCCTGACATGCCTTACTATCATGACCGTGCAAGATGTCACTGCTCCAAAAAAAAAACCCACATGGTGGGCCCATAACCCACAGTTCCACAGGATCGAAACCTGACTCTCCTGCACCCCTATTACTAAAGTTAATCCTCACGCTTGGCTTCGTATGAAAGATCACGAGCCACCTTCCTAGTGATCTATTCTGGTATCAGACGCAATGCGTATCCCCGTTGCTCTGAACCCCATTCACACTCTGTTTCAGGCAATGAACGATTTCCTATCCGCTTGAAACTTCTTATTGCACCATCTTACTTTGCTCTCGATGTGTTTCATTTGTTCAACTCGAGAGATACTCATATTTTCATACTTGGGAAACCCCCAGAAGATTTTCCCTTGTAACATCCTATCGTTGTAGAGCTGCCCCTTACCTATTCGTAAGTACGATGGAGATCCCGAAGAAAGGATGACAAATTGATCATGGTGACTTGAAGCAGTGAAATGAAGACATCAACGAAAGGGACCAACCTCTTCGAAAGGGAAGCCAAGACCGAGAAGACTCGTTAGGTTTTTCGCTACCAACACCTTCGCCCCTTACTCCACCGCTTAAATCTCGGGACGAGATTTCTTGTAGTGGAGGAGAATTGTGACGCCCGGATAATTAAGCTACAGTGATTCCCCGCTAATGATGCCACGTCACCACGGTTACTGTGATAAACTCTCGATAGTTCAGAACCGAAACAAATTCAAAATTTAAATAAAAGAAAACAATAAAAGTTTTCAAAAATTAAAACAAAAATGTTCGGTGGTTGCCAAATATTACAAAGATAATTATGGTGTAAGGTTCACAATTTTATAAAATGCCTAAGTGTTTATAAATAAACTAAAACAGAAAAGAATAAATAAAAAGAAAAGACAAAAGGTAAAACAAAAAAAAATATAAAAGAGAGGGAGAGAACCCCCTGGCCATCTAGGCCTCGGCCCAGCAAGCCGACGGGCCGCCAGGCCAGCCCACTGGCCCGGCCGGACCCTCCCACTCCACCTTATCCCCTTGAAACCCTAACCCCCACCCCCACGTCGCCCCCATTCTCTCCCACTCCTCCCTCTCGCCCTTCCCCGATCTGGATCGGGGCAACCCCCCGATCCCGTCGCCCCAGCGCCGCCTCCACGGCGCCTCATACCCCCCCTCGCAATCTCTCCTCTCCCCCCCGCTTCCC
>NC_041383.1:112874452-112878466 GCF_002162155.2 Triticum dicoccoides
ACCATTTAGACTTAAAATATAATGCAATATAGGATTAACGAAAATAGTAAATATATTTCAAAACAAAAAAAAAACTAAACTAAACTAATCTACTGGGCTCTTGGCCCATCTAACAAACAACTAGGCCCAGCCCGGCTCCCCTCCTTAACCTAGCCCGCAGCCAGCCTTACCCACTTGACCCCCACTCCTCTCGCTCGATCCCTCTCCATCTCCCTCGCGCCGCCACACACCTAGACCAGAGGCGAGGCGCCTCATACCCCCCTCGCAATCTCTCCTCTCCCCCCCGCTTCCCCGCACCTCTCCCCTGGCGGGTCACAGCTGTTGTTCGCCGGCAAGGCAACCACCGCCCCTGGTCTTCTCCTCCACCTTCCGTTCGTCTCCAAGCGCGCCCGAGCCTCCTCGTCAAGCTTCCGGCCAGCGTGACCGCAATAGCCAACAAGCCTGCACCCGCGACGAGCAGAGGAGCTCACACCAGAGCCCTCCTCCTTGCGGCCATGGCGTTCGCCGTGGCTGCAGGGCGCCCCTCCACCGGGTCCCGCTCGCCCAAGCCGCCTCCTTGCCGGAGAGGGATGGATCCCGGAGGCCCCGTCACGGATCCGGCCTCCCTCGCCTTGCTCCCCTCGCCGGAGTCCCCTCGTCGACCGGCGCCCCCTCCTCCGACACTGTCGGCCGCAGCCGCTAACCTCGTCGTCGATCCGCTCGGCCCCAACATCCTCCGGCTCCATCGAGCACCCTGCCGCTTCTGCTGTGAGCCTCCGGCCCTCCACGGCCTTTTCCCTCTTCTCCCCGTGCCCTCCAGTGCCGGTTGTCGCTAGCTCCGCCGTAGTCGCCGCCTTCCATTGCCACCGGCGTCATTCGGCTTCCGCGCCCGTTGTCCCCCTGACGCCGCGCACCCGTAGTCACGCGGCTCTGCCGCAACCACCTCTTGCCATCCCTCGCGCGCGCGCTATGCCGCGGCCTTGTCCCCGCACCGCGCCTGGGCCGCGTGCCCCGCTCACGCCCTGGTTGTGCTCCGGCACCACCGCGCGTTGCTCGTCTCCGCCTCTGGCTCCCGCCGCTCCGGCCACTCGCCGTGGCCTCGCCACTTCCACCGGAGGCGGACAGCCCCCGTCTCTGCGGGCGGGCGTCCTGGCGCCCCGCACCTGATCCATCGCCCGCGCCCGTTTGGCCCTATGGGCCACTGCCCAGTGGGGCCCCCCACCCACGCCCCTGTTAAAAAAAAAGAAAAAAAAACATAATAAAAATAAATAAATAATTAATTAATTAGTTAACTTAATTAGATCTGTTAATTAACCTAATCACTTATTAAACTAACTAATCCTGTTTAGTTAACCTAAGTCAATGACGAACGGGACCCACACGTCAGTTTGACTAGTCAACACCCCTGTTGACTGCTGAAGTCATGCTGACGTCAGCGTGCACTGTTCTGGATAATGTTTAATTAAAATAATTAACTAAATACTAAAAATGATTTTAATCTTTTAAAATTAATATAAAATAAACCGTAGCTCGGATGAAAAAACTTTGTACATGAAAGTTGCTCAGAACGACGAGACGATTCCGGATACGCAGTCCGTTCGTCCGCCACACACCCCTAACCTATCGAACCCGCAACTTTCCCCCTCCGGCTCCTCTGCCCGAAAACACGAAACACCGGGAATACTTTCCCGGGGGTTTTCCCCCCTTCACCGGTATCACCTACTACCGCGTTAGGGCACACCGAACACCGCGTATTGCCTTGATATATTTTGTGGTGCTTTGTTTGCTCTGTATTCATTGTTTCTTCCCCCTCTTCTCTCCGGTAGACTACGAGACCGACGCTGCTGCTGACCAGTTCGACTACGGAGTTGACGACCCCTCTCTCTTGCCAGAGCAACCAGGCAAGCCCCCCCTTGATCACCAGATATCGCCTATTCTCCTCTATACTGCTTGCATTAGAGTAGTGTAGCATGTTACTGCTTTCGTTAACCCTATTCTGATGCATAGCCTGACATTGTCGCTACATCTGTTGATACCTTACCTGCAATCCTAAATGCTTAGTATAGGATGCTAGTTTATCATCATTGGCCCTACATTCTTGTCAGTCTGCCTTGCTATACTATCGGGCCGTGATCACTTGGGAGGTGATCACGGGTATATACTATACATACATACATACTATACAGATGGTGACTAAAGTCGGGTCAGCTCATTGAGTACCCGCAAGTGATTCTGACGAGGGGGCTGAAAGGACAGGTGGCTCCATCCCGGTAGAGGTGGGCCTGGGTTCCCGACGGCCCCCGACTGTTACTTGGTGGCGGAGCGACAGGGCAGGTTGAGACCACCTAGGAGACAGGTGGGCCTGGCCCTGTTCGGCGTTCGCGGATACTTAACACGCTTAACGAGATCTTGGTATTTGATCTGAGTCGGCTACGAGCCTATACGCACTAACCATCTACGTGGGAGTAGTTATGGGTATCCCGACGTCGTGGTATCAGCCGAAGCACTTCAGACGTCAGCGACGGAGTGGCGCGCGCCGAATTGGACTGGAACGCCACTAGGCTAGGTCTGCTTTCGGCCGCGTACGCAATGTGCAGGTGTGCTATGGGCGATGGGCCCAGACCCCTGTGCGCTTAGGTTTAGACCGGCGTGCTGGCCTCTCTGTTTTGCCTAGGTGGGGCTGCGACGTGTTGATCTTCCAAGGCCGGGCATGACCCAGGAAAGTGTGTCCGGCCAAATGGGATCGAGCGTGTTGGGCTATGTGGTGCACCCCTGCAGGGAAGTTAATCTATTCGAATAGCCGTGATCTTCGGTAACAGGACGACTTGGAGTTGTACCTTGACCTTATGACAACTAGAACCGGATACTTAATAAAACACACCCTTCCAAGTTCCACAGACAACCCGGTGATCGCTTTTCTACAGAGCGACGAGAGGAGGATCGCCGGGTAGGATTATGCTATGCGATGCTACTGGAGATGCTACTTGGAGAAGCTACTTGGAGATGCTATTTGGAGGACTTCAGTCTACTCTCTTCTACATGCTGTACGACGGAGGCTGCCAGAAGCGTAGTCTTCGACAGGATTAGCTATCCCCCTCTTATTCTGGCATTCTGCAGTTCAGTCCACTGATATGGCCTCCTTACACATATACCCATGCATATGTAGTGTAGTTCCTTGCTTGCGAGTACTTTGGATGAGTACTCACGGTTGCTTTCTCCCCCCTTTTTCCCCTTTTCCTTCCTTTCTGGTTGTCGCAACCAGATGCTGGAGTCCAGGAGCCAGACGCCACCGTCGACGACGACCCCTACTACACCGGAGGTGCCTACTACTACGTGCAGCCCGCTGACGACGACCAGGAGTAGTTAGGAGGATCCCAGGCAGGAGGCCTGCGCCTTTTTCGATCTGTATCCCAGTTTGTGCTAGCCATCTTATGGCAACTTGTTTAACTTATGTCTGTACTCAGATATTGTTGCTTCCGCTGACTCGTCTATGATCGAGCACTTGTATTCGAGCCCTCGAGGCCCCTGGCTTGTATTATGATGCTTGTATGACTTATTTTATTTGTAGAGTTATGTTGTGATATCTTCCCGTGAGTCCCTGATCTTGATCGTACACATTTGCGTGCATGATTAGTGTACGATTGAATCGGGGGCGTCACAAGTTGGTATCAGAGCCGACTGCCTGTAGGAATCCCCCCTTTCCAACTCCTTGGCCGAAGTCGAGTCTAGTCGTTGAAAAACTTTTACTAACATGGCTGTGTGGCCCATGGGCCCACGTCGCCATCGGGAGGTATTAGGATCTTTTATTCCTCGACCTTTACTCTGGGATTCTGAACCCTCTTCTATTCGGGTTAAACGATTTTTACTAAAAAGTAACTTTAGGTTCTCGAAAATACTTTCTCCCGGAGAGCCCCTTCAGTCCAGATGGTCACCGACTGCACCAGAAGATTTCGGAGATACTCTTTGATATTCTCTCGAGACTTTGTGCCCATCACTTTTGCTATTCCCGACCACCGATAAATCCTTATGGATAAC
>NC_041383.1:112878476-112879180 GCF_002162155.2 Triticum dicoccoides
ATTCATAGCTTAGGATTCCCTTTGTGCCGACACGAGGAGGGGCTGCTAGCTACTTTGCACTTTGCTACGTGAACCTCGGTTGGGGAGGGGGCATGCATTCATAGCGTAGGATTCCCTTCGTGCCAACACGAGGGGGGGCGGGAAGCAATACCATGTGCTTTGCGAGATAGGTGCCACATTGAAGTTGCATTTGGTATTTGAACATCAAACCACCTTTTTCATACATAAATTTGGTCCACATGCAAGCGTGTTCGTGTTCTGACCCTCTCCCGCGTCATTTTTTGCCAGATTTATGAACATTAGACAAGTTGGATGATGCAACAGACACGGTTCACTCAAACTAACCATGTGCCACGCCGGTGCCCCTGTCACGCACACATCCGCATAGTACATTGGGCTCCACGAGGTTTCCCCTCTCAAAAATATCTACCCGCCTGCAGCTTTTTTCTGTTTGATAACACATAGTTATTGTGTTTTGACCGTGTGTGATGTTTCTTCTTCACAATCCCGCCTGCATCCCTCGAAAATATATGCCCGCCTCGAGGTTTTTTTGCTTCATAACACACGGTTGTTATCTCCGTACCATGTGCGATGCACCATCATCAAAATTTTCAATAGCCTCGACATTTCACTCCCGAGTAGTAAAATTTTTAGTACCCGCATCATTTCCTCAAACACACCCTCGCCCCCTCCACACACACACA
>NC_041383.1:112879526-112905509 GCF_002162155.2 Triticum dicoccoides
TTGTCAACATCTGCCGGTTTGTGCAGCTTACCCACCAATCTCCATACCAGGCCGCCTTGAGTTTCTTAGATGACGCCTACCAAACGCCCCCTTTCCCACAAATCCTCATCCCCCACTCCAGAGTGTCGCAGCCTAAGCCCGGCTACGCTTCCCGTGGAGCTCGAGGAGCGACTGGCCCAAAAGAGGTGTATCACGGTCTCTTCGCCTGACGTCTCCGAGGAAGCTGACGACCATTACTGGCCGCAGGCACTCAATCAGTGGCTAGAGTATGCGGGTATGTCGCGGACGCTGGCTACAGCATCAAGGTCTTCGACAACAACGGCTTGAGGCGGGCTATGTCACAGGTTAAGTGGCCCACCCCCAACCCCTCGGGTTCAACTGCCGTTGATCTCATCTATGGCCCCGTCGCTGATCTCCTCTGGCTCGTTGTCAAGAATTTTCCATCCTACATCGCCGTCGAGCCTCTTTTGTCATTTCTGAAGGACATGTTCTGCGACGCTGGCTTGGGATCCACAGCTTCCAAGTGAAACCACATCGACGGTGACCACGAGGAGGGCACCCTCTCCGTCTCTTCCAAGGGGAAAGAGCCCATCTGCTCTTCCAAGGGGAAAGAGCCCGTCTGCAACATCAGGGAGGGAACCCTACAGCTGTGCTCTTCCGAGGGGAAGTAGCCCATCTGCGACAACATGGAGTGCATCCAGGGTCTGTGCTCTTCCCACGGGAACGAGCCCATCTGTGACAAGTGAGGAAACCCATGATTTGTTTTGCCGTGCCTCTTCATAGGGGGAAACCCATGATTTGTTTTGTCGAGTCCCTTTTGTAGTGTAGTGAGAATATGTCCAGTTTTAATTGCTATATTTGGTTGTTTGCAGTATCCCTTGTTTATTTCAGTTATTCACAATGTGATGCTCTATATGTGCAATTATTTACTGTGCAGTACATTTCATCAATACAGTTTTAGACATACCGATAGGAATGCATATATTTGCTTGCTATTAAGCATGTTATAGCTAGCATATGCCTCTTTTAAAGTTTTTCGATTGTTTGTAGTTAGCATATATCCAGTTTCAAATGCTATCTTTGGTTGTTTGTAGTATGCCTTGTTTGTTCCAGTTATTCACAACGTGATGTTCTATATGTGCAAGTATGAACTGTGCAGTTCAATTTCATCAGTACCAGTTTCAACAATACCACCATGAATGACTACATTTGGTTGATGCATCTTGTAGTTAACATGCCTTTCCATTTTTATTTAACAATAACCAGTGTACTTAGACCAGCACAATACCAGTTTTAATGACTATGTTTGCTTGTTGTTAAATGTTAGGCCTATTGCAGTTAGCACACCTTTCCACTTGTTTTGCTTTACTAGCGTGCTTAAACCTGCACACTGAAGCTATCTTTTGGAGATTATTTTGTCTACCATGGATAATTTTGGTTGATGTTTAGCCTGTTGTGCTTAACATGCCTCTCGATGTACCTACACAGGACAATTTTGGGAATGACTATTGTTTTCCATCGATGTTAGTTTCATCCCATGGCTTATATATACTCACTGTTCAGGATATCGGTAGCTGGTACCATATAGGAAGGGGGCTGATAAGGGACTAATCAGTGAATCCGACTTTTAACTGAATATATCTGTAACCCATTTATCGTGAGGTTAACTAGGGCCATATATAATATATCTGTGGCTACGTTGCAACATGCACTGTACTTAATGTCTAAATATGCAATCCTAGGCTACATATCAACAAGGAAGAGTGTTACCTTAATGTTCTAATGATGTCTAGATATACATAGAAGAGCAGCAGCAACAACAACAACAACAACAACAACACAGCCCTGTTTGGATACTCAACTTAGCTAGAGGTTAGAGTTAGTTTCTAGCTCATGACTAACCCTGGACTAACTCCATCCAAAGATGTGTTTGGATGACAGGGTTAGATTGACAATAAATGCACTAGGGGAACTAGCTCCAATTAGCACCTCTTGGGTTGGATAGTTTTTTGTGTGGGTTAGATGCAACTAGCTCAAACTAGCCCTCATGTTTGGATATACTTTAGGGCTATTTGAGCTCGAACTAGCTCAAACTAACTCTAACCCATGGACACAACAACAGTTAATCAGCCGATAATTTGTAAGTATGCAATAAACTCCTTCCAATCCATAATATAAGATGTTAATTCATATAATATGTGAGTATATTGGATGTTATAAGATATTATAAAAGAGTGTTGTACTACATCATTGTGCAATTGTTGTTTAGCTTCTAATATTAACTTGGTGCTTTTAGGTACATATGCCATTGGTAAAGTTCCGCACTTCGACACTTTCTGCGTATGGGGAAATGAGATATTGATGAACCAGCATCAAGTGAGGAAGCTGATAAAGATTGTTAGTAAAACGGGTCAAAAGATGGCAATTAAACTATTTGTTTACACTTTATCCAAGACAACAGCGAACTGCAGGATGCTAAGTAAGAACTTTGTAGCCTTCTTTTTACTGCTCATAATGAGTTGTGTTAGATGACAGTGTCTGAATATTTTTCCTTTGTAGTGGTTCCCAAAGCAGTTTACTCAAAATTACCGCTCAAACTACATGATTGGTGGGCATGCAAAGGTTAGAGTATTTCTACCGGAACACGATGATTATCTAGATGTTTTCATGAAGACCATGAAGGATGGGCGGTCGGCCATCACAAGGGGTTGGACTAGAGTCGTGCGTGCCTTTTGCATGGAGGAGGGCACAATATGGGCATTCCGCTTCACCTTGTTCAGCAACCAGAATGTATTTTGCCTCTTTCTTTACCGTCTTTAATAGTACAAGTATACAACTATGGTTCATCGTTCTTTATTTGGTTCTTATGTAATTCTTGAACATATGTACCTATGAATCGAATAATGCATTGGTTGTTTGAACCTGATGGATATGAATAAAGCTATAGCATACATTCAAATTCAAATCCGGTACAATTTGAAATAGCAGCAATTAAATTACGGTGAAATTATGCTCTCTAGTTCGTTACGGCACACACAGTTGGTAAAACACAAACGTTTGTGATATACACCATAATCTGACACGGTTCACAGAGAGGAAACGTGTGCAAGCATGCACACAGTTGCCATTTGCAAAGCGTGTGCGATGTCAGACAATATCACAAATGATGCGGGCAGACTAAACGTTTGTGATAGTTGCCTTATCGTACACGATTCACAACCATGAACTGTTTCTGATGAAGTATGCATCGTAAACGTTGCACCACAGAATAGCGTGCGCGATAGTTGTCGTGTGTATGATGATGTTACGATGGTCGGACGTTTCGTAATCCCGTCCGACACTCGTACGACGATTAGCTAATCTTCTTAATTAGTTATCGCATACGGTTTGGGAAAAGCGAATTTGTGTGATTGTATGCTTATGATACACGTTCTATAATAGTGAACCGTTTGTGATGGGCCGCACATCGTAAACGTGTAACCATAGAATACCGACTGTAATGGCAATGCAAGCACAAACGAGTAGGAGTATTGTATATGCATCTTGGCTCCCTATCCCTGACGGTTTCTAGGTCGTGTGGGAAGGACCCCCCTGTCGCCCACACTCACTTGGCGATGGTTCCAAATGTCATCGCGGAAAGGGGTTAAAAACCGTTTGTATAGCACTGACGCGTACTAGTGTTTGCAGGGCATGTTCTGATGTGATATGGTCAAGACGTGATGAGTTATACATTATTGTGTGAGATGATCATGTTTTGTAATATCGACAACCGGCAGGAGCCTTATGGTTGTCTCTTAATTATTGTATGAAATGCAAGCACCATGTAATTGCTTTATTTTATCGCTATGAGTTACCAATAGTCGTAGAAGCAATAGTTGGCGTGACGACCACAACGCAACGATGGAGATCAAGGTGTCGAGTCGGTGACAATGGAGATCATGACGATGCCTTGGAGATGGAGATCAAAAGCACAAGATGATGATGGCCATATCATGTCACATATTTTTATTGCATGTGATGTTTATCCTTTATGCATCTTATTTTGCTTAGAACGACGGTAGCATTATAAGATGATCCCTTCTCTTAATTTCAAGATAAAAGTGTTCTCCCTGAGTATGCACCATTGCTAACAGTTCGTCGTCTCGAGACACCACGTGATGATCGGGTGTGATAGACTCTGCGTTCACATACAACAGGTGTAAGCCAGATTTACATACACAGGATACTTGGGTTAAACTTGACGAGCCTAGCATGTACATACATGGCCTCGGAACAATGGAGACCAAAAGGTCGAACATGAGTCATATAGTTGATATGATCAACATAGAGATGTTCACCATTGATGACTACCCGATCTCACGTGATGATCAGACATGGGTTAGTTGATTTGGATCATGTATCACTTAGATAACTTGAGGGATGTTAATTTAAGTGGGAGCTCATTAGTAATTTCATTAATTGAAATTAAATTTAGCATGAACTTAGTCAAAATGTCTTTGCATATTATGTTGTAGATCAATAGCTCGCTATGTAGCCCCCTGTTTTTGATACTGTCCTAGAGAAAAGTGAGTTGAAATATGATAGTATCAATAATGCAGACTTGGTCTGTGATCTGAGGATTATCCTCATTGCTACACAGAAGAATTATGTGCTTGATGCAGTGTTAGGTGAAAGACCTGTTGCAGAAGCTGATGCTAACGTTAAGAACGTTTGGCAAGCTCGATCTGATGACTACTTGATAGTTTAGTGCACCATGCTTTACCGCTTAGAATTGGGGTTTCAAAGACGTTTTGAACGCCATGAAACATATGAGATGCTCGAAGATCTTAAATTGGTATTTCAGGCTCATGCCTGTGTTGAGAGGTATGAGACCTTTGACCAGTACTTTGCCTACAAGATGGAGGAGAATAGCTCAACTAGTGAGCATGTGCTCAGAATGTCTGGGTACTACAATCGCTTGAATCAAGTGAGAGTTAATCTTCCAATTAAGATAGTGATTGACATATTTCTCCAGAGTCCAGACACTATCACCAAGCTACTAGAGCTTCGTGATGAACTATAAATATGCAAGGGCTGACGGAAATGATTCTCGAGCTCTTCGTGGTGCTGAAATCGGCGGAGATAGAAATCAAAAAGGAGCATCAAGTGTTGATGGTTAACAAGACCACTAGTTTCAAGAAAAAGGGCAAGGGAAAGAAAGGGAACTTCAAGAAGAACGATAAGGAAGTTGCCTCTCCCGAGAAGAAGCCCAAAGCTAGACCCAAGCCTGAGACTGAGTGTTTCTACTGCAAGGGTAATGATCACTGGAAGCGGAACTACCCCAAATATTTGGCGGATAAGAAGGATGGCAAAGTGAACAAAGGTATATGATATACATGTTATTGATGTGTTCCTTACTAGTGCTCGTAGTAGCCCCTGGGTATTTGATACCGTTCAGTTGCTAAGATTAGTAACTCGAAACAGGAGTTGCAGAATAAACGGAGACTAATTAAGGACGAGGTGATGATGTGTGTTGGAAGCTGTTCCAAGATTGATATGATCATCATAGCACACTCCCTATACTTTCGGGATTAGCGTTGAACCTAAATAAATGTTATTTGGTGTTTGCGTTGAGCATGAACAAGATTGGATCGTGTTTATTGCAATACGATTATTCATTTAAGTTAGAGAATAATTGTTGTTCTGTGTACATGAAGAAAACCTTCTATGGTCATACACCCAATGTAAAGGGTTTATTGAATCTCGATCGTAGTGATGCACATATTCATAATAATTATGCCAAAAGATGCAAAGTTTATAATGATAGTGCAACATACTTGTGACACTGCCATTTAGGTCATATTGGTGTAAAACACATGAAGAAACTCCATGCGGATGGACTTTTGGAATCACTTGATTATGAATCATTTGATACTTGTGAACCACACCTCATGCATGGGCAAGATGACTATCTCCATTCTTCGGAACAGTGGAGCGAGCTAATGACTTATTGGAAATAATACATACCGATGTATGCGGTCCGATGAGTGTTGAATCATGCGGCAAGTATCATTATTTTCTCACCTTCACAGATGATTTGAGTATGTATGGGTATATCTACTTGATGAAACACAAGTCTGAAGCATTTGAAAAGTTCAAAGAATTTCATAGTGAAGTAGAGAATCGTCGTAACAAGAAAATAAAGTTTCTACGATGTGATTGCGGAGGCGAATATTTGAGTTACGAGTTTGGCCTTCATTTAAAACAATGTGGAATAGTTTCACAACTCATGCCACCTGGAACACCACAGCATAATGGTGTGTCGAAACGTTGTAACTGTACCTTATCAGATATGGTGCGTTCTATGATGTCTCTTACCGATTTGCCTTTATTGTTTAATTTAGCGTTATGCATTAGAGAGAGCTGCATTCAAGTTAAATAGGGCACCGTCTAAATCGATTGAGACGACACCGTATGAACTATGGTTTGGCAAGAAATCAAAGTTGTCGTTTCTTAAAGTTTGGGGTTGCGACACTTATGTCAAAAGGCTTTAGCCTGATAAGCTCGAACCCGAATCGGAGAAGTGCGTCTTCATAGGATACCCAAAAGAAACTATTGGGTACACCTTCTACCATAGATCCGAAGGCAAGATCTTTTTTTTCTAAGAATGGGTCCTTTCTAGAGAAGGAGTTTCTCTCAAAGTGAGTGGGAGGAAAGTAGAAGTTGATGAGGTAATTGTACCTTCTCTCGAATTGGAAAGTAGCTCATCAGAGAAAACCGATCCTATGATGCCTACACCAACTAGAGAAGAAGCTAATGATCATGAAACTTCGAATCAAGTTACTACTGAACCTCGAAGGTCGACCAGAACATGTACCACACCAGAGTGGTATGTTAATATTGTCCTGGAAGTCATGTTGTTAGACATCGGCGAACCTTCAAACTATGAAGAAGCTATGATGAGCCCAGATTCCAAAAAACGGCTTGAGGCCATGAAATCTGAGATAGGATCCATGTATGAGAACAAAGTGTGGACTTTGGTGGACTTGCCCGATGATCACCAAGCCATAGAGAATAAATGGATCTTCAAGAGGAAGACGAACACTGATGGTAATGTTACTATCTACAAAGCTCGACTTGTCGCAAAAGGTTTTCGAAAAGTTCAAGCGGTTGACTACGATGAGACTTTCTCACCCGTAGCGATGCTTAAGTCTATCCGAATCATGTTAGCAATTGCCGCATTTTATGATTATGAAATCTGGCAAATGGATGTCAAAACTGCATTCCTTAATGGATTTCTAAAAGAAGAGTTGTATATGATGCAACCAAAAGGTTTTGTCGATCCTAAAGGTGCTAACAAAGTGTGCAAACTCCAGCGATCCATCTACGGACTGGTGCAAGCATCTCGGAGTAGGAATATGATTTGATAAGGTGAACAAAGCATATGGTTTTATACAGACTTACGGTGAAGCCTGTATTTACGAGAAAGTCAGTGGGAGCACTACATCACTTCTGATAAGTATATGTGGATGACATATTGTTGATTGGAAATGATGTAGAATTTCTGGATAGCATAGAAGGATATTTGAATAAGAATTTTTCAAAGAAAAACATCGGTGAAGCTGCTTACATATTGGGCATCAAGATCTACAGAGACAGATCAAGACGCTTGATAAGACTTTCGATGATTACATACCTTGATAAGATTTTGAAGGAGTTCAAAATGGATCAGTCAAAGAAGGAGTTCTTGCCTGAGTTGTAAGGTATGAAGTTGAGTAAGACTCAAAGCCCGACCACAGCAAGAAAATAGAGAGAGAATGGAAGCCATTCCCTATGCCTCAGCCATAGGTTCTATAAAGCATGCCATTCTGTGTACCAGACCTAATGTTTGCCTTGCCACATGTCTAGCAAGAGGGTACAAGAGTGATCCAGGAGTGGAACACTGGACAAGGGTCAAAATTATCCTTAGAGGAATAAGGGAATGTTTCTCAGTTATGGAGGTGATAATGAGTTCGTCGTAAAGGGTTACGCCGATGCAAGCTTTTCCACTAAGTCCCTTTACTCGGCCATCGCCCCTTCGTCGGCCCCCGAGCCCTTTAGCCTGATTTGGGACATTCGCCTACCTCTAAAGATCAGGATCTTCTTATGGCAGTGAATCCGGGGCCGCCTCCCTTCTAGGGTTGAGGTCCTTAAGCGTAATGGACCTGGAGATGGGATTTGCCCCCTGTGCGGCACAGTGGAGGATGCTAACCACATCTTCTTCTCTTGCTCCATAGCCAAGTTCCTTTGGTCCTGTTTCCGTGAGACGGTCGGTGGAAAGTGGTGCAACACCAACTTCCCTGACTTGCTTGCTGATCCACGCCCGAAAGCACAAGTGCTCCCTGGGTGATTTTAGTAATTAATGTCAACATATCTCCTGTTGGACTAATGCTTCTACCTAGTATGTTTCAGATAAGTTCAACAATGGAGTGGCATGGACTAGAGGATGTGGAACCCCTTCAAGATGCTGAGGACAAAGGATTGGCTCAAGCTCAAAGCTCAGGACTCTACATTTTCTATTTTAGTGATCCAAGATCACGTTGAGTCCATAGGAAAGCCAATACTATTAAGAGGGGATGAGGTGTTGCTTAATGGCTTGCTTGCTCAAAATGCTTAGTGATATGCTCCAAAGCCCTCAACTACTTTCTCATATCCACATATGTCCCAAACCAAAAGTCAAACTCGGCCCCACCAAAACTTTCTATCTGGCGCCACCGAGTTCACTTGACATAACCACTGCCACAAACCCTAATCAATTCGGTCTCACCGATGGGATCCCGGTCTAGCACATTTGTCCCACCAAGTTGATCAATTCGGTTCCACCGAAATGCCTAACAGTCACATTATGAACTGAATTGGTCCGACCGAGTTTGTCGATTCGGTCCCACAGAGTTTGGTAAATTGTGTGTAATGGTTAGATTTTGTGTGGAGGCTATATATACCCCTCCAGCCACTCTTCATTCATGGAGAGAGCCATCAGAACATGCCTACACTTCCAACAAACATTTTCTGAGAGAGAACCACCTATACTTGTGTTGAGGTCAAGATATTCCATTCCAACCACATAAATCTTGATATCTAGCCTTCCCCAAGTTGCTTTCCACTCAAGTCTTCTTTCCACCAAATCCAAATCCTGTGAGAGAGAGTTGAGTGTTGGAGAGACTATCATTTGAAGCACAAGAGCAAGGAGTTCATCATCAACACACCATCTATTACCTCTTGGAGAGTGGTGTCTCCTAGATTGGTTAGGTGTCACTTGGGAGCCTCCGTCAAGATTGTGGAGTTGAACCAAGGAGTTTGTAAGGGCAAGGAGATCGCCTACTTCGTGAAGGTCTACCCGAGTGAGGCAAGTCCTTCATGGGCGACGACCAACGACCATGGTGGGATAGACAAGGTTGCTTCTTCGTGGACCCTTCTGTTGGGGACGTAGTAATTTCAAAAAAAATTCCTACGCACACGCAAGATCATGGTGATGGAATAGCAACGAGAGGGGAGAGTGTTGTACACGTACCCTCGTAGACCGTAAGCGGAAGCGTTAGCACAACGCGGTTGATGTAGTCGTACGTCTTCACGATCCGACCGATCCAAGCACCGAACGTATGGCACCTCCGAGTTCAGCACACGTTCAGCTCGATGACGATCCCCGGGCTCCGATCCAGCAAAGCTTCGGGGATGAGTTCCATCAGCACGACGGCGTGGTGATGATGATGATGTTCTACCGGCGCACGGCTTCGCCTAAACTCCGCGACGATATGACCGAGGTGGAATATGGTGGAGGGGGGCACCGCACACGGCTAACGAACGATCCGTAGATCAACTTGTGTGTCTATGGGGTGCTCCCTGCCCCTGTATATAAAGGAGGGAGGGGGGAGGCCGGCCGGCCCTTGTTGGGCGCGCCAGGAGGAGGAGTCCTCCTCCTAGTAGGAGTAGGACTCCTCCTTTCCTACTCCTACTAGGAGGGGAAGGAAGGGGGAGAGGAGGGGAAGGAAAGAGGGGGGCACCGCCCCCCCTCCTAGTCTAATTCGGACCAGAGGGAGAGGGGGCGCGCGGCCATTCTTGGCCGCCCCTCTCTCTTCCCACCAAGGCCCATGTGGCCCATTAACTCTCCGGGAGGGGTTCCGGTAACCCTCCGGCACTCCGGTTTTCTCCGAAATCACCCGGAACACTTCTGGTGTCCGAATATAGTCGTCCAATATATCAATCTTTATGTCTCGACCATTTCGAGACTCCTAGTCATGTCCGTGATCACATCCGAGACTCCGAACAAACTTCGGTACATCAAAACTTGTAAACTCATAATAAAACTGTCATCGTAACGTTAAGCGTGCGGACCCTACGGGTTCGAGAACTATGTAGACATGACCTAGAACTATTCTCGGTCAATAACCAATAGCGGAACCTGGACGCCCATATTGGTTCCTACATATTCTACGAAGATCTTTATCGGTCAAACCGCATAACAACATACGTTGTTCCCTTTGTCATCGGTATGTTACTTGCCCGAGATTTGATCGTGGGTATCCAATACCTAGTTCAATCTCGTTACCGGCAAGTCTCTTTACTCATTCTGTAACACATCATCTTATAACTAACTCATTAGTTACAATGCTTGCAAGGCTTAGGTGATGAGTATTATCGAGAGGGCCCAGAGATACCTCTCCGACAATCGGAGTGACAAAACCTAATCTTGAATTATGCCAACCCAACATGTACCTTCGGAAACACCTGTAGAGCACCTTTATAATCACCCAGTTACGTTGTGACGTTTGGTAGCACACAAAGTGTTCTTCCGGTAAACGGGAGTTGCACAATCTCATAGTTGCAGGAACTTTGTATAAGTCATGAAGAAAGCAATAGCAACATACTAAACGATCAAGTGTTAGGCTAACGGAATGGGTCATGTCAATCACATCATTCTCCTAATGATGTGATCCCATTAATCAAATGACAACACATGTCTATAGTTAGGAAACATAACCAGCTTTGATTAATGAGCAAGTCAAGTAGAGGCATACTAGTGACTTTATGTTTGTCTATGTATTCACACGTGTATCATGTTTCCGGTTAATACAATTCTAGCATGAACAATAAACATTTATCATGATATGAGGAAATAAATAATAACTTTATTATTGCCTCTAGGGCATATTTCCTTCAGTCTCCCGCTTGCACTAGAGTCAATAATCTAGATTACATAGTAATGATTCTAACACCCGTGGAGTCTTGGTGCTGATAATGTTTTGCTCGTGAGAGAGGCTTAGTCAACGGGTCTGCAACATTCAGATCCGTATGTATCTTGCAAATCTCTATGTCTCCCACTTGGACTTGGTCCCGAATGGAATTGAAGCGTCTCTTGATGTGCTTGGTCCTCTTGTGAAATCTGGATTCCTTTGCCAAGGCAATTGCACCAGTATTGTCACAGAAGATCTTCATTGGTCCTGATGCGCTAGGTATGATACCTAGATCGGAAATGAACTCCTTCATCTAGACTCCTTCATTTGCTGCTTCCGAAGCAGCTATGTACTCCGCTTCACATGTAGATCCTGCTACGACGCTTTGTTTAGAACTGCACCAACTTACAGCTCCACCGTTTAATAAAAACACGTATCCGGTTTGCGATTTAGAATCGTCCGGATCAGTGTCAAAGCTTGCATCGACGTAACCGTTTACGACTAGCTCTTTGTCACCTCCATATACGAGAAACATATCCTTAGTCCTTCTCAGGTATTTCAGGATGTTCTTGACCGCTGTCCACTGATCCACTCCTGGATTACTTTGGTACCTTCCTGCCAAGCTTATTGCTAAGCATACGTCAGGTCTGGTACACAGCATTGCATACATGATAGAGCCTATGGCTGAAGCATAGGGAACATTTTTCATTTTCTCTCTATCTTCTGCTGTGGTCGGGCATTGAGTTTGACTCAACTTCACACCTTGTAGCACAGGCAAGAATCCTTTCTTTGCCTGATCCATTTTGAACTTTTTCAAAATTTTGTCAAGGTATGTGCTTTGTGAAAGTCCTATTAAGGTCTTGATCTATCTCTATAGATCTTGATGCCCAATATGTAAGCAGCTTCACCGAGGTCTTTCATTGAAAAACTTTTATTCAAGTATCCTTTTATGCTATCCAGAAATTCTATATCATTTCCAATTAATAATATGTCATCTACACATAAAATTAGAAATGCTACAGAGCTCCCACTCACTTTCTTGTAAATACAGGCTCCTCCAAAACTCTGTATAAAACCATATGCTTTGATCACACTATCAAAGCGTTTATTCCAACTCCGAGATGCTTGCACCAGTCCATAAATGGAACGCTGGAGCTTGCACACTTTGTCAGCACCTTTTGGATCAAAAAACCTTCCGGCTACATCATATACAACTCTTCTTCTAGAAATCCATTCAAGAATGCAGTCTTGACATCCATTTGCCAAATTTCATAATCATGAAATGCAGCAATAGCTAACATGATTCGGACGGACTTAAGCATCGCTACGGGTGAGAAAGTCTCATCATAGTCAACCCCTTGAACTTGTCGAAAACCTTTTGCAACAAGTCGAGCTTTATAGACAGTTATATTACCATCAGCGTCACTCTTCTTCTTAAAGATCCATTTATTCTCAATGGCTTGCCGATCATCGGGCAAGTCAACCAAAGTCCATACTTTGTTTTCATACATGGATCCCATCTCAGATTTCATGGCTTCTAGCCATTTTGCGGAATCCGGGCTCATCATCGCTTCCTCATAGTTCATAGGTTCATCATGGTCAAGTAACATGACTTCCAGAATAGGATTACCGTACCACTCTGGTGCGGATCTTACTCTGGTAGACCTATGAGGTTCAGTAGAAACTTGATCTGAAGTTTCATGATCATTATCATTAGCTTCCTCACTAATTGGTGTAGTTGTCACAGGAACTGGTTCTCGTGATGAACTACTTTCCAATAAGGGAGTAGATACAGTTATCTCATCAAGTTCTACTTTCCTCCCACTCACTTCTTTCGAGAGAAACTCCTTCTCTAGAAAGGATCCATTCTTAGCAACGAATGTCTTGCCTTCGGATCTGTGATAGAAGGTGTACCCAATAGTCTCTTTTGGGTATCCTATGAAGACACATTTCTCCGATTTAGGTTCGAGCTTATCTGGTTGAAGTTTCTTCACATAAGCATCGCAGCCCCAAACTTTAAGAAACGACAACTTTGGTTTCTTGCCAAACCACAGTTCATAAGGCGTCATTTCAACGGATTTTGATGGTGCCCTATTTAACGTGAATGCGGCCTTCTCTAAAGCATAACCCCAAAACGATAGCGGTAAATCAGTAAGAGACATCATAGATCGCACCATATCAAGTAAAGTACGATTATGATGTTCGGACACACCATTTCGTTGTGGTGTTCAAGGTGGTGTGAGTTGCGAAACTATTCCACATTGTTTCAAGTGTAGGCCAAACTCATAACTCAAATACTCTCCTCCACGATCAGATCGTAGAAACTTTATTTTCTTGTTACGATGATTTTCTACTTCACTCTGAAATTCTTTGAACTTTTCAAATGTTTCAGACTTGTGTTTCATCAAGTAGATATACCCATATCTGCTCAAATCATCTGTGAAGGTGAGAAAATAACGATACCCGCCGCGAGCCTCAACATTCATTGGGCCACAAACATTAGTATGTATGATTTCCAACAAATCAGTTGCTCGCTCCATAGTTCCGGAGAACGGCGTTTTAGTCATCTTGCCCATAAGGCACGGTTCGCAAGTACCAAGTGATTCATAATCAAGTGATTACAAAAGTCCATCAGTATGGAGTTTCTTCATGCGCTTTACATCGATATGACCCAAACGGCAGTGCCACAAATAAGTTGCACTATCATTATTAACTCTGCATCTTTTGGTTTCAACACTATGAATATGTGTATCACTACTATCGAGATTTAATAAAAATAGACCACTCTTCAAGGGTGCATGACCATAAAAGATATTACTCATATAAATAGAACAACCATTATTCTCTGATTTAAATGAATAACCGTCTCGCATCAAACAAGATCCAGATATAATGTTCATGCTCAACACTGGCACCAAATAACAATTATTCAGGTCTAAAACTTATCTTGAAGGTAGATGTAGAGGTAGCGTGCCGACCGCGATCACATCGACTTTGGAACCGTTTCCCACGCGCATCGTCACCTCGTCCTTGGCCAGTGCTCGCTTATTCCGTAGTCCCTGTTTCGAGTTGCAAATATTAGCAACAGAACCAGTATCAAATACCCAGGTGCTACTACGAGCTCTAGTTAGGTACACATCAATAACATGTATATCACATATACCTTTGTTCACTTTGCCATCCTTCTTATCCGCCAAATACTTGGGGCAGTTCCGCTTCCAGTGACCAGTTTGCTTGCAGTAGAAACACTCAGTTTCAGGCTTAGGTCCATACTTGGGTTTCTTCTCTTGAGCAGCAACTTGCTTGCTGTTCTTCTTGAAGTTCCCCTTCTTCTTCCCTTTGCCCTTTTTCTTGAAACTAGTGGTCTTCTTGACCATCAACACTTGATGCTCCTTCTTGATTTCTACCTCCGCAGCTTTTAGCATTGCGAAGAGCTCGGGAATAGTCTTGTTCATCCCTTGCATATTATAGTTCATCACAAAGCTCTTGTAGCTTGGTGGCAGTGATTGGAGAATTCTGTCAATGAAGCTATCATCCGGAAGATTAACTCCCAGTTGAATCAAGTGATTATTATACCCAGACATTTTGAGTATATGTTCACTGACAGAACTATTCTCCTCCATCTTGCAGCTATAGAACTTATTGGAGACTTCATATCTCTCAATCCGGGCATTTGCTTGAAATATTAACTTCAACTCCTGGAACATCTCATATGCTCCATGACGTTCAAAACGTCGTTGAAGACCCGGTTCTAAGCCGTAAAGCATGGCACACTGAACTATAGAGTAGTCATCAGCTTTGCTCTGCCAAACGTTCTTAACGTTGTCAGTTGCATCAGCAGCAGGCCTGGCACCCAGCGGTGCTTCTAGGACGTAACTTTTCTGTGCATCAATGATGATAATCCTCAGGTTACGGACCCAGTCCGTGTAATTGCTACCATCATCTTTCAACTTTGCTTTCTCAAGGAACGCATTAAAATTCAACGGAACAACAGCACGAGCCATCTATCTACAAACAAACATAGACAAGCAAAATACTATCAGGTACTAAGTTCATGATAAATTTAAGTTCAATTAATCATACTACTTAAGAACTCCCACTTAGACAGACATCTCTCTAGTCATTTAAGTGATCAAGTGATACAAATCAACTAAACCATAACCGATCATCACGTGAGATGGAGTAGTTTTCAATGTTGAACATCACTATGTTGATCATATCTACTATATGATTCACGCTTGACCTTTCAGTGTCCGTGTTCCGAGGCCATATCTGCATATGCTAGGCTCGTCAAGTTTAACCTGAGTATTCTGCGTGTGCAAAACTGGCTTGCACCCGTTGTAGATGGACGTAGAGCTTATCACACCCGATCATCATGTGGTGTCTGGGCACGACGAACTTTGGCAACGGTGCATACTCAGGGAGAACACTTCTTGATAATTTTAGTGAGAGATCATCTTAAAATGCTACCGTCAATCAAAGCAAGATAAGATGCATAAAGGATAAACATCACATGCAATCAATATAAGTGATATGATATGGCCATCATCATCTTGTGCTTGTGATCTCCATCTTCGAAGCACCGTCATGATCACCATTGTCACCGGCGCGACACCTTGATCTCCATTGTAGCATCATTGTCGTCTCGCCAACTATTGCTTCTACGACTATCGCTACCGCTTAGTGATAAAGTAAAGCAATTACAGGGCGTTTGCATTTCATACAATAAAGCGACAACCATATGGCTCCTGCCAGTTGCCGATAACTTCGGTTACAAAACATGATCATCTCATACAATAAAATATAGCATCACGTCTTGACCATATCACATCACAACATGCCCTGCAAAAACAAGTTAGACGTCCTCTACTTTGTTGTTGCAAATTTTACGTGGCTGCTACGGGCTGAGCAAGAACCGTTCTTACCTACGCATCAAAACCACAACGATAGTTTGTCAAGTTAGTGCTGTTTTAACCTTCGCAAGGACCGGGCGTAGCCACACTCGGTTCAACTAAAGTGAGAGAGACAGACACCCGCCAGCCACCTTTAAGCACAAGTGCTCGTAACGGTGAAACCAGTCTCGCGTAAGCGTACGTGTAATGTCGGTCCGGGCCGCCATCTCACAATACCGCCGAACCAAAGTATGACATGCTGGTAAGTAGTATGACTTGTATCGCCCATAACTCACTTGTGTTCTACTCGTGCATATAACATCAATGCATAAAACCAAGCTCTGATACCACTGTTGGGGAACGTAGTAATTTCAAAAAAATTCCTACGCACACGTAAGATCATGGTGATGGCATAGCAACGAGAGGGGAGAGTGTTGTCCACGTACCCTCGTAGACCGTAAGCGGAAGCGTTAGCACAACGCGGTTGATGTAGTCGTACGTCTTCACGATCCGACCGATCCAAGCACCGAATGTACGGCACCTCCGAGTTCAGCACACGTTCAGCTCGATGACGATCCCCAGGCTCCGATCCAGCAAAGCTTCGGGGATGAGTTCCGTCAGCGCGACGGCGTGGTGACGATGATGATGTTCTACCGACGCAGGGCTTCGCCTAAACTCCGCGACGATATGACCGAGGTGGAATATGGTGGAGGGGGGCACCGCACACGGCTAAGGAACGATCCGTAGATCAACTTGTGTGTCTATGGGGTGCCCCCTGCCCCCGTATATAAAGGAGGGAGGGGGGAGGCCGGCCGGCCCTTGTTGGGCGCGCCAGGAGGAGGAGTCCTCCTCCTAGTAGGAGTAGGACTCCTCCTTTCCTACTCCTACTAGGAGGGGAAGGAAGGGGGAGAGGAGGGGAAGGAAAGAGGGGGGCGCCGCCCCCCCCCCCTCCTAGTCCAATTCGGACCAGAGGGAGAGGGGGCGCGCGTCCCTTCCTGGCTGCCCCTCTCTCTTCCCACCAAGGCCCATGGGGCCCATTAACTCTCCGGGAGGGGTTCCGCTAACCCTCCGGCACTCCGGTTTTCTCCGAAATCACCCGGAACACTTCCGGTGTCCGAATATAGTCGTCCAATATATCAATCTTTATGTCTCGACCATTTCGAGACTCCTCGTCATGTCCGTGATCACATCCGAGACTCCGAACAAACTTCGGTACATCAAAACTTGTAAACTCATAATAAAACTGTCATCGTAACGTTAAGCGTGCGGACCCTACGGGTTCGAGAACTATGTAGACATGACCTAGAACTATTCTCGGTCAATAACTAATAGCGGAACCTGGATGCCCATATTGGTTCCTACATATTCTACGAAGATCTTTATCGGTCAAACCGCATAACAACATACGTTGTTCCCTTTGTCATCGGTATGTTACTTGCCCGAGATTTGATCGTCGGTATCCAATACCTAGTTCAATCTTGTTACCGGCAAGTCTCTTTACTCGTTTTGTAACACATCATCTTATAACTAACTCATTAGTTACAATGCTTGCAAGGCTTAGGTGATGAGTATTATCGAGAGGGCCCAGAGATACCTCTCCGACAATCGAAGTGACAAAACCTAATCTCGAATTATGCCAACCCAACATGTACCTTCGGAAACACCTGTAGAGCACCTTTATAATCACCCAGTTACGTTGTGACGTTTGGTAGCACACAAAAGTGTTCTTCCGGTAAACGGGAGTTGCACAATCTCATAGTTGCAGGAACTTTGTATAAGTCATGAAGAAAGCAATAGCAACATACTAAACGATCAAGTGTTAGGCTAACGGAATGGGTCATGTCAATCACATCATTCTCCTAATGATGTGATCCCATTTATCAAATGACAACACATGTCTATAGTTAGGAAACATAACCATCTTTGATTAATGAGCTAGTCAAGTAGAGGCATACTAGTGACTTTATGTTTGTCTATGTATTCATACGTGTATCATGTTTCCGATTAATACAATTCAAGCATGAATAATAAATATTTATCATGATATGAGGAAATAAATAATAACTTTATTATTTCCTCTAGGGCATATTTCCTTCACCTTCATGGGTGGAGCCCTCCGTGGACTCGCGCAACCCTTACCCTTCGTGGGTTGAAGTCTCCATTAACGTGGATGTACGATACCACCACCTATCAGAACCACGGATAATAAATCTCCGTGTCTCCAAATTGTGTTTGCACACTCCAATCCCATCCCTTTACATTCTTGCAACTTGCATGCTTTACTTTCGGCTACTCATATACTCTTGTCATGCTTGCTTGATATGTATTGTGAATGTTTAAACTTGTGCCAAAACTCCACTTCAACTTAAAGAAATTAAAAACTGCAACTTTTATTAATTAGACTCTATTCACTCCCCCCCTATAGACACCTCTTATCCATTCTTTCAATTGGTATCAGAGCTTTGGTCTCCATTGCTTTGGTTTAATCACCATTGGAGGAAGATGGATGAGTCTACATTGGGGAGTCTTAGACGTAGAGTGCCTATTCTTGATGGAGAGTTCTTTTGTGAGTGAAAAAATGAG
Source organism: Triticum dicoccoides (assembly GCF_002162155.2). Classification (NCBI taxonomy): domain Eukaryota; kingdom Viridiplantae; phylum Streptophyta; class Magnoliopsida; order Poales; family Poaceae; genus Triticum; species Triticum dicoccoides. The sequence continues at coordinate 112,898,191 of NC_041383.1, forward strand.
ATGCTTGAGATTTTCAATGAATATCATTTGAACAAGTACATTACTAGCCCTTGTGCACCTCATGTTGATCCTTTGCATCCTACCCTTGATGAGTCTATTGACATGATCCGCAACCTTAGAACTGTTAATCTTATCACTAGAGGCTTGCCTAGAAACTTGATTGAATGTTTGCCTACTCTTGATTGTGCCTACACTATATGGAGATTTCTTGAGGAAAGATTTCCAAAATATTCCTTGCAAAACTTAGATGAAATTCTTCATAAGTCTATTGCCTTGAGTAAGATGAATTCTAGTGATCCTAAGTTTGGTGATTGTCTATTTGAGCTTACCAATCTCATGCCTGCCAAAGGATATGTTGGAATCATTAGCAATATCATATCCGAAGCTATTAGAATTCATAAAGGTGACCATTGTGATGATCATTTATCTAATGAATTACGCTCTCTAGGAATTGATCAAATACAAGACGATGTTGAACATGGATACTATGATGAGGATGATGATAATGACTATGATCTTGATGATGCAATGAGACACTTTGGTCTTATGGCTAATCTTCGCGGCTACATGGCTGGAGGAAAGGAATGGGTCCTTGATAGTGGATGTACTGATCATATGACCGGAGACAAAGATATGTTTCGTGAGCTTGCTGAAAATGACGGCCCTCGAAAGTATGCCGCGTTTGGTGATAACTCAAAGGGTAAGGTGGTTGGCCTCGGTAAGGTGGCCATCTCACATGATATCTCCATACAAAACTTCATGCTCGTTGCATCTCTTGCGTACAATTTACTTTCATCTAGACTTGCTGATTTCGGTTTCAATGTCCTATTTACTAAAGTAGATTGCCAAGTGTTTTGAAGAGACAATCATAAAATGGTCTTTACCGGTATACGTAGAGGTGATCTTTACATTGTTGATTTCACCAAAAAGGCTCAACCTAGAACTTTCTTAATTGCTAAATCTTCTAAAGGCTGGTTGTGGCATAGAAGGCTAGGTCATGTGGGCATGCGAAATCTTGATAAGCTTATTAGAGGTGATCATATCCTTGGAGTAAAAGATGTTATATTTGACAAGGATAGACTTTGTAGTACTTGTCAAGCAGGAAAACAAGTTGGAGGGAGTCACCCCGTGAAGAACATCATGACCACGAGAAGACCACTCGAGCTACTTCACTTGGATCTCTTTGGTCCCAATGCCTACAAGAGTCTCGGTGGTAACTCATTTGGTCTAGTCAAAGTCGATGATTTTTCAAGATTTACGTGGGTGTTCTTTCTTGATGATAAATCGCAAGTCCAAAAGATCTTCAAAAACTTCGCTAGGAAGGCCCAAAATCAATTTGGAGTGAAGATCAAGAAGGTTCGGAGCAACAACGGAACGGAGTTCAAGAATGCAAATGTGGATACCTTTCTTGACGAAGAGGGGATTTCACACGAGTTCTCCGCTACGTACACACCTCAACAAAATGGAGTTGTTGAGAGGAAGAACCAGACTCTTATTTAGATGGCAAGAATGATGCTTGATGACTACAAGACTCCAAAACACTTTTGGGAAAAAGCAGTTGAGACAGCTTGTCATGCAACAAATCGCTTGTATCTTCACAAGCTACTCGGCAAGACGGCATACGAGCTCCTCACCGGTAACAAACCCCAAGTTGGATACTTTCGAGTATTCGGCTGAAAGTGCTACATTCTTGATAAGCATCGTCGTTCTAAATTTGCTCCTGAATCTCATGAAGGTTTCCTACTTGGTTATGGCTCAAACTCTCACACTTACCGAGTCTACAACAATTTCACCCGAAAGGTTGAAGAGACGGTAGATGTGAAGTTTGATGAATCTAATGGCTCACAAGTAGAGCAATTGCCAATTGATGTAGGAGACAAAGACCCTTCGAAAGTGATCCAAGACTTGTCTATTGGCAAGATTCGTCCAACGGAGGTGAAGGAGAGTACCTCGTCCGTCCAAGTGGAAGCTTCCACCTCACGACAAGGTGAACCAAGAGTTGATACGGAAGCATCCACAAGTGGGACACACCAAGACGAAGAAAACGAGGAAGTACACCAAGATGAACATCAACAACCTCCTTCTCCACCATGACAAGAGAATGACAACGTCAACAATGAAGAAGGACAAGAAGAAGAACAAGATGAAGAGGACGTTCCACCCCGAGCCAAGAAAAAGCTCCCACGAGTTCGAGCAAGAGTCGCCAAAGACCATCCCGTTGAGCAAATCTACAATGATATCCAAACCAGGAGAATCACTCGCTCTAAAACTCGTTTGGCTAACTTCTGTGAACATTATTCATTCATCTCTAACATTGAACCTATGAAGGTTGAAGAAGCATTGGAAGATCCGGATTGGATAAACGCCATGCATGAAGAGCTACACAACTTTGAGAGAAATCAAGTGTGGACATTGGTTGAGAAGCCCGACAACAACCACAACATCATCGGTACCAAATGGGTGTTTCGCAATAAGCAAGATGAAGATGGACAAGTTGTTCGCAACAAAGCATGTCTAGTCGCCCAAGGCTACACTCAAGTCGAAGGTATGGACTATGGTGAGACTTGAGTCCATTCGCATCTTACTTGCCTATGCTAATCACCATGATACCACCTTGTACCAAATGGACATTAAAAGTGCTTTTTTAAATGGTGAAATTGAGGATGAAGTTTATGTTAACCAACCTCCCGGCTTTGTCAATCCTAAGAAACCTAATCATGTTTACAAACTTCACAAAGCTCTTTATGGTCTTAAACAAGCTCCTAGAGCGTGGTATAAATGCTTGACCAAGTTCCTTATTGAAAAAGGCTTTGAAATTGGAAAAATAGATTCTACTCTTTTTACTAGAAGGGTTAATGGAGAACTATTTGTGTGCCAAATCTATGTTGATGATATTATATTTGGTTCGACTAACCCTCACTTTAGTGAGAAGTTTGGAAAGCTAATGTCGAAGAAGTTTAAGATGTCTATGATGAGTGAACTCAAATTCTTTCTCAGTTTGCAAATCAAGCAAACTAAGGAAGGTACCTTTGTCTCTCAAACAAAGTACACCAAGGACTTATTCGAGAAGTTCAATATGCAAGAATGCAAAGGTATGACTACACCCATGCCTACTAGTGGACATCTTGATTTGACCAAACATGGTGAACCGGTTGATCAAAAGGTTTACCGCTCCATGATTGGTTCATTGTTATACCTATGTGCCTCTCGTCCCGATATTATGCTAAGTGTGTGCATGTGTGCACGATATCAAGCGGCCCCTAAAGAATGTCATCTTAAGGCTGTGAAAAGGATAGTGAGATACTTAATACACACACCAAATTTTGGCATTTGGTATCCTAAGAGGTCTTGTTTGGATCTTGTTGGTTACTCCGATTCGGACTATGCCAGAGACAAGGTTGATAGAAAGTCCACTTCGGGTACTTGTCAATTTCTTGGTAGATCTCTTGTGTCTTGGTTATCCAAGAAACAAAATTCGGTATTCTTATCCACCGCGGAAGCGGAATACATTGCCGCTGGTTCATGTTGTGCTCAATTACTTTGGATGACCCAAACTCTCAAGGACTATGGGATATATGTGAAACATGTTCCATTGCTTTGTGACAATGAAAGTGCTATCAAGATTGCTCACAATCCCGTGCAACATTCTCGAACTAAGCATATCGAAGTTCATCATCATTTCATTCGAGATCACGTTGCCAAACGGGACATTGATCTTAAGCATGTTCGCACCGATAAGCAATTGGCGGATATATTCACCAAACCGCTTGATGAGAAAGTCTTTTTCTGTTTGAGAGGTGAATTGAACATCATTGATGCTTCAAACTTGGAGTAGGAACTCCATTTGGATACATGCAAGGCATGAGCCTTTGACTAATCCTTGATGTTTCTTTCATGTTGCTATTTATATTTCTTGGATATATTTGCACCCTTGCATGCTATCTAACACTTGTATGTACTTGGATGAATCTAAATCTATGAGATTGCAACCCACTCACATCTTGAGTAATTTCTACATCGCCAAGTCTCTACACAATGGTGGTTGAAGACAAGGAAGCACGAAACCCTTCAAACATATCCATTGACAAATTCTATATTAAGTTTTATGAGTCATTTTGGATACACAAGTGCTCTTCCTTGCAAGCCTAACCCATGTAGGTAGATGAACTCAAATTCCAAGTGGTGCTCCAAACTCTTGATGAGCTACATCAACCTTGAGAAACCCACACAAGTTCAACTACATGATCAAGATCAACACCACCACCCAAGGTATGTTATTCCATCTTAGAGAAGCTTTACTCCAAGTCATGTGTCAAAGCAACTCAACAAGATGTGAATACATCAAGATGCTTAAACGGAAAATGGTAACCCCATTTTGACCTTAAAACTATGGGTATGACCTATGATCAAGTGATCTCACTTGACTCCTAAGTCAATATACAATAACATAGGTGTCATTGTCACCGACCAATTCTAGATGAAGTTCGCTTGTGTTTTTTTGTTCTCTTGCATTTGTCTCATGAATATTTGTTTCTCCTTTCAAAAAAAACTTCATCTAGATTTCTTTTCTTTTTGTGCATTCCCTGCATCCAAATCTTTGCAAATCTTTCAGTGAATTCCTTGCAAATCCTTGTGAGATTTTACTTGCCTAGTGAGCTGAGGTGACAAGTGTTTTCACTGTGATGAACTCGGTCACACCAATTTGTTTCCTTCGGTCCAACCGAATTCTTTCGGCACCACTGAAGCACACAACTCGGTGCCACCAATTTCACTATAGGAAAGCCAATTTGCCACTTGATTCCTGAATTCTTTTGCTCCAGCTCCACTCAATGATTCTTGTCCTCTACCATCATCACACTCAACATGCTGCTTTGCTTTGTGACTCAAGGACCAAAACCTTTTGTAACAAAAATACAGAAGAACCCTTCTTGGAAATTGATGTCAAAGGGGGAGAGAGAGATCACAGAGATCACATCAAAGCTTAATCATTTCTATAGGGGGAGAGAATACTCAGGGGGAGAGTGTTCTTCAACAAGGAGAAAGAAACCCTAGATGCTTGGTGTTCAAGAGGAGAGAAGTCACATGTCTTTTAGAGGGGAAATACATGTTCATATTTGATTGTTTGCATTAGCTCTGTTTCTTTTCTTTGCTCTGATTTTCTGTTCCCTATCTTCTCCTAGTATCCCATGCTAGATTCAGGGGGAGAAAGACATCTAAGGGAAGGAAATCCTTGAATTCATGGCACATCTTTACCTTTGGGGACATGTCTATATCCAATGGGGTACTCAGTACTCACTCTCTACATGTCATCCCAGTCTTGGTACTCTTGTGGTTTCTTTTGTTTTCTCTGGCTAGTAGGTCTATCTGTGTTATCTAACCTTGTTTACTCGGGTTCATTCCTTCCTAAGCCAACTCAAGACCACAAGGTAAGTATATGCATCACAGTCATGTGTATGAGGATTTCTTGTTGATGTACATACTGTTTGCATGAAGGACTCATGAGCATAAAGGTACATTTCCTATACTCACATCATTTGCTCTGATGCATATAGCTAAGATACATGTAACACATTGCTTACTATGTCATGCTTATGCATTCACATGCTCCTATATTCCATATTTACATGATTGCATACATGTAGGGGAAGCCTATGCATGTTACATGTCTTTCCAAAGCTTTACTTGTTATTCTCTATATCTTTATCTAAAGCTTTGATGTATGTTGTCATTAATTACCAAAAAGGGGGAGATTGAAAGCACAAGTGCTCCCTGGGTGATTTTGGTAATTAATGTCAACATATCTCTTGTTGGACTAATGCTTCTACCTAGTATGTTTCAGAAAAGTTCAACAATGGAGTGGCATGGACTAGAGGATGTGGAACCCCTTCAAGATGCTGAGGACAAAGGATTGGCTCAAGATCAAAGCTTGGGACTCTACATTTTCTATTTTAGTGATCCAAGATCACATTGAGTCCATAGGAAAGAAAATACTATTAAGAGGGTATGAGGTGTTGCTTAATGGCTTGCTTGCTCAAAATGCTTAGTGATATGCTCCAAAGCCCTCAACTACTTTCTCATATCCACATATGTCCCAAACCAAAAGTCAAACTCGGCCCCACCAAAACTTTCTATCCGGCACCACCGAATTCATTTGACATAGCCACTGCCACAAACCCTAATCAATTTGGTCTCACTGATGGGATCTCGGTCTCACCGAGATGGGCTTGCAAACTCTCTGTTGCCTACTGCAATAATTTTGGTATCACCGAGATATGCAATCGGCTCCACCAAGTTTGCTTGGCCAACTTTCTACTTCACTTATTACCCAAATCAGTCCCATCGAGTTTGAGTAATCGGTCAAACCGAGATGAGGTCTTACCCTAACCCTAGCACATCGGTCCCATCGAGTTGATCAATTCGGTCCCACCGAAATGCCTAACGGTCACATTATGAACTGAATCGGTCCGACCGAGTTTGTCGATTCGGTCCCACCGAGTTTGGTAAATTGTGTGTAATGGTTAGATTTTGTGTGGAGGCTATATATACCCCTCCACCCACTCTTCATTCATGGAGAGAGAGAACATGCCTACACTTCCAACATACATTTTCTGAGAGAGAACCACCTACACTTGTGTTGAGGTCAAGATATTCCATTCCAACCAAGTTACTTTCCACTCAAATCTTCTTTCCACCAAATCCAAATCCTGTGAGAGAGAGTTGAGTGTTGGGGAGACTATCATTTGAAGCACAAGAGCAAGGAGTTCATCATCAACACACCATCTATTACCTCTTGGAGAGTGGTGTCTCCTAAATTGGTTATGTGTCACTTGGGAGCCTCCGTCAAGATTGTGGAGTTGAACCAAGGAGTTTGTAAGGGCAAGGAGATCGCCTACTTCGTGAAGATCTACCCGAGTGAGGCAAGTCCTTCGTGGGCGACGGCCATGGTGGGATAGACAAGGTTGCTTCTTCGTGGAACCTTCGTGGGTGGAGCCCTCCGTGGACTCACGGAACCATTACCATTCGTGGGTTGAAGTCTCCATCAACGTGGATATACGATAGCACCACCTATCGGAACCACGGATAAAAAATCTCCGTGTCTCCAAATTTCGTTTGCACACTCCAATCCCATCCCTTTACATTCTTGCAACTTGCATGCTTTACTTTCCGCTGCTCATATACTCTTGTCATGCTTGCTTGATATGTATTGTGAATGTTTAAACTTGTGCCAAAAGTCCACTTCAACTTAAAGAAATTTAAAACTGTAACTTTTCTTAGTTAGAGTCTATTCACCCCCCCTCTAGACACCTCTTCTTGATCCT
>NC_041383.1:112906618-112909480 GCF_002162155.2 Triticum dicoccoides
CGCGCCCGTCGCCGCCGCCGCCCGGAGCCCCGCCAGAGCCGCCGGACCTCGCCGGAGCCCCGACGAGGTAGCCAACCGCCGCCGCCCCAGTTTTCTAAAGAAAACCGATTCAGTTTTTTTAGAAAACCCTAGGTTTTATTTTTTTAGATCATTTTTTATTTTTTCCCGGTTTATTTATTTAGCGAGTATTCGCTCGTTCGTTCGCTTTAACGGATGAGTTCATCGTTTAGTCGCAGTTAACGAACGTTCGTTCGTTAAACTATTCGTCAGTTTTTCTTTTTCTCGGATTTTCCGCGATTATTCCAGATCACGATTTCTGATCCGATTTTCTTTTTAGTTTATCTCTTCGCTCGTTTATCGGAATCAGGCGATTCAAGCGCCTACAGTTTCGTCTCGAAATCCTCTTTCTGTTTAACCAACTCAAACAAGTTTTAGCTACTGTAAAATTTGACTTAAGTCCAGATTAGTAAACGAAGCTTGTTTCTTTCGCCGTTTGAGTTTCGTTGCTTCGTTTGTTTTGTTTCTTTTTGCAAACCGGAGTTCTTAAGTTGAACTTTCTGTTTAGATCTCTTATTTGAGTTTTACCTGTGCATTAGATGAATACTTATTGTATTCTTGTTTGTTTGTTTGCGATAGAGTATTCGGAGTGCGCTGCTTGCTACTTCGAGTCTCTAGGTTTCACGGATCATCAGCAAGGCAAGTAACACTTTGATCATACCTCTTTACTACCCAGTTTTATTGCAGTAGATCAATCCTCAAACAATTGCATGATTAGGATCTGACTAATATGTGGATTTTGGGAAGTAGATGAGGTAGTGCCTCTTACCTGTTATATTATCAAACCTTTGGGAGTTACTTCTACGTTTGCTTATATTGCCATGTTATGTTGCTAGTAGACGTGGATTGGGTGAGTGTATCCATGACAGATGTGAGATTGTTATTTAATAGTTTATTTAAGGTGGCAACTTTAATACACATCTGGGTGGATTGAGGCACCCGGGTATTCCAGCGATTGCCTGTTTTTTTATGGACCGCCACCCAGGCTCAAAGGGATTGTAACGCCCGGATAATTAGGCTACAGTAAAACTCTTCTAATGATGCCATGTCATCCGTGTTACTGTTGCTAATCAAGTGGTAGTTCAAAATCATTGCAATTCAAAATATGAATTAGTGACAAACACCCTAAGTTTCAAAAGGCAAAGCGAAAATGTTCGGGGGTTGCCAAATATTGCACTGGTAATTATGGTGAAGCAAACACCATTTTATAAAATGCCTAAATGCCCTAAAACTAAATAAAACAGAAAGGGAAATAAATAAAAGAAAGAGTTTAAAAAAAACAAGGGGGGGGGGAGCCCCCTGGACCAGGCAGCCCAACCCACCCGCACGGCCACCACCCAACCCCCTGGCCCGCAGTCAGCCTGGCCGGCCCAGCCGGCCCAGCCCCCCGCACAGCGTCCCCTTCCCCTGTTCCCCCGACCCGGGTCGGAACAGGGCGCGTCCCCGCCGAACCCACCTCGCCGGCGACGAGGCGTGGGGATAAGGACGCCGACGCCGCGCCCCCTCGGTCTCCCCTCCCACTCGCCCCCACGCTCGCCCTCGGCCCCCGCGCCTCTCCCTCTCCCCTCCAGATCCATCTCCCCCTCCTTCCCCTCCGTAACCGAGCGCCGCCGTCGCCATGGCTGCGCCATAACCGCGGCCACCGGCCACCCCGCGCCTCGCTTGCACGTCCACGAGACGCGCCGACGACCTCTGCTTCGGCTACGCCTCGCCATCGAGCTCGAGGAGCACCGCAGGCCACGGATTGAGTCGTCTGCTTTCTCGACGGCCGCCGGCGATCCCCTTCCTCCCCGACGAGCTCTGCTGCTCCTAAGCCACCACGGGTCTTTCTTGACCGCTCGGTGAGCTCCACTCCGTCCTCTCCCCCTCTCCTTCTTCGCCTCACGGTGCCCTAGCTAGCTACCGCCGAAGCACCCGACCGCGCCGCCGCCTGCACGCGTCACCGGCGCCCTTCCGGTGACCAAATGGTCACGGGGCCGAGTCCTTTGTGCTCGGCGCGACGCGCAGCCCCCCCTGGCCTTCCCGCTAGCCCCGAAGCGCACGGTGTCGCCGTCTTCATTTCGCGCCCGAACCACCTCACCGCCGGCGAGCTCGTGGCGCTCGACTCCGGCCACCACCGCCTCTACAACTACCCCCACTCACTTCGCCGTCGTCTTGCCGTTCGAACGCGACCGGTCCCGCTCGGTTTGGTGCACTATGGGCGAAACCCGCCACTCTCCCGAGCCACGCCGCCGCGAAAACGGACTCGCCGGCGTCTAAACACCGGCCGGCTGATGTGGCGTGCGTGGGGTCCACCCCCAGGGTCACTGCCTGTGGGCCTGGGGCCCCAACTGGCCAAGTTGACCGGGTCAACTACGCTGATGTGGCAGCCACTGCCACTGACATGCGGGCCCCATGTCTTAAAACGAATAAAAATAAAGAGATAAATTACTAATTAATTAAATTAATTAATTAAACACTAATCTCTCACTGACTACCGGGCCCCACCCACTAATTAACCCAATTTAGTTAGTTTTAGAATTCTGTTAATATCCCTGACAATGACATGTGGGTCCCACTGGACCCACCTGTCTGGTTTGACTGGTCAACTGACCAGTTGACCTGCTGACATCACTCTGATGTCATGCTGACGTCATCGTTCACTGTTTTGGATAATGTTGGAATTAAATAACTAAATAAAATCAGAAAATGATTTAAATCTTTAGAAAATCATATCTTTTAATCCGTAATTCGGATGAAAATACTTTCTACATGAAAGTTGCTCAGAACGACGAGACGAATCCGGATACGCAGTCCGTTCGTCCG
>NC_041383.1:112911883-112912802 GCF_002162155.2 Triticum dicoccoides
GGTTGTGCGTTGGGGTCCTTGCCTGGACGCTTTGAACCATCCGCAATCAGCTTGTGATTTAGAAAGTTCCTCTTCGACGTGCGACTGACGCGATCTTCAAAATGTGTGGTTACTTGCAGCTCTGGCGGCCGCTTAGCCACCCACAGGACCGGGACGCCATCAACACTCTCCTCGCCGACCTCCGATCGATGGCCTTACACATGGCGCCCCCACTGCCGCCTCCTCCTCCGGAGCCCGACTAGTCCCGCTTTGTAACATCCCAAATTTTCAATTTGGAATGTTATACATTAGATCATCATTGCATATCATATTTTGTTGCATTTTGGCTCGATCCTAGAAATTTTATGCAACTCAAGGACCCACGGAGAGAGTTGGGAATTTTGTTATTTTCATATTTGAGTTTTTCTCAAAATTTGAAAATAGGATCATTTGATTTTACTTATTTTATCTTCAATTATTTCTATTATAAAAATATGAGAGATGGAATAAAATAACTTTCCCAAAATAAAGAAATATTGAGGATTTAATGATAAAATCAAATAAGTTTATTTCGGAGTTTTTTGCCATTTTATTTGAATTTAGGAAAATTGCATGTTTTTCAAAACTGCATTTTAGGGCCAAGAAAATGTTCATCTCGTTCTAAATATTTTATTTACACGATGGAAATTTATTTTGGCATTTTTAGAATTTTATTTTATTTTCTAGAATTTTTCTTAGTTTCGGCAGCATTTATTTATTAAAAAAATACCGCGCGCCCGACTGGGCCGAAGGCCCAGCCGAGCCGGCCCAGCGCCGCCGCCGTCTCCCGCACCTGCTCGGGACCGGAGTCCCGAGCAAAGCTGCTACCGCCGCATGAGTCCGGGAGGAGCACACCTCCCGAGACGCCCCCTCCCCCAAGTCAGACGCCCCCCTCCTTAAA
>NC_041383.1:112913871-112915378 GCF_002162155.2 Triticum dicoccoides
GCCGAGGCTTCCGGCTCCACCACCCCAAGCTCCTGTTCCTACCCCCGAGAATGGGTTGTGTTTCAGGTGCGGACAGCCAGGGCACCGTGCTAGGGAATGCAACCAGAAACAGAATCAACTGGCCCTTCCAGCAACTGGCCGTGGGAACAACCAGGCCCGCAACAACAATGCCAAGTCTTATGGCCGTGTTCATGCCAACCACATTGATCTGAATGAAGCTCAAGACCAGCCTGCTACTGTGATGGGTACACTCCTCGTAAATTCAGTACCAGCATCTGTTTTATTCGATACAGGTGCATCGCATTCATTCATGTCAGAAGATTTTGCATGCTTGCACGACATTAAATGTGAGGACATGAATGCTTCACTATTAGTGCACACCCCTGTGGGCCAATGTCGAACCTCCATGATTTGCAACGACGTCCCTGTAGAAATCGAAGGACTGGAATTCCTTGTCTCTCCCATCGTACTGAAGTCCTGTAGCATTGATCTCATTCTGGGAATGGATTGGTTAAAGGCGCATACCGCTTCTATCGTTTGCGCCACTAAGACCGTCCATCTGCTACACCCTTCTGATGAAATAATTAGCTATGATGCTCATCTGGTTCGGAATGCCGAGGCCAGGCTTTATGCCTTAAATGCATTGAACGTTGCACCACTCAAGGGCATTGAAAACATTCCCGTCGTGCGTGAATTCCTAGACGTCTTTCCTGAAGAACTCCCAGGGATTCCCCCTGCTAGAGCTGTCGAATTCGTCATCGACTTGAAACCAGGCACCACTCCTATAGCCAAGAGACCCTACAAGATGCCGCCGCATGAACTCCTTGAGCTTAAGGAGGAAATCGATAAATCTCTTCAAAGTGGTTTCATTCGCCCAAGTTGCTCTCCTTGGGGAGCACCTTCTCTCTTTGTCAAGAAGAAAGATGGGACAAACCGATTGGTCCAAGACTACCGTCCGATAAATCAAGCTACCATTCAGAATAAGTATCCTCTTCCTCGGATCAATGATCTGTATGATCAATTGGCTGGATCATCAGTGTTCTCTAAACTCGACTTGAGGTTGGGTTACCACCAGATCCGTGTTCGTAAGGAGGATATCCCCAAGACCGCATTTGTGACTCGTTATGGTTCATACGAGTACACCGTCATGTCTTTCGGCTTAACCAATGCTCCAGCCACCTTCTCTCGCCTGATGAACTATATATTCATGGATTACCTCGACAAGTTCGTCGTGGTTTATCTGGATGATATCCTGATATTTTCCAAGAATGAAGAAGAACATGCTGAACATCTTCGTCTTGTGCTGGAAAAGCTACGAGAGCATCAGCTATATGCCAAGTTCTCCAAGTGTGAATTCTGGCTTCCCGAAGTAACCTATCTCGGGCATGTCATCTCTAAAGATGGTATTGCCGTCAACCCTGAACGAGTTCAGGCTATTCTCGATTGGACTCCTCCGAAGAACGTTAAGCAAGTCAGAAGTTTTCTCGGTCTCGCCAGCTACTGCCGT
>NC_041383.1:112915907-112917668 GCF_002162155.2 Triticum dicoccoides
TCAGCACCTTTACAGGGCTCTGACGCGGTTGCACCCCTTTGTCCGGTCTGGACAGCTGCCGCGTTCTGCGATCTACCCAGCCAGGACCGTGATGCCCCACGGTGTCGGATGGCCAGAGGTGGGAGGCTACTCTCCCGCACTTGGTCCTCTTCTGCCACCTGAGCGTCGGGTTCTACACCAGAGTATCCGCGGCCCCCAGGCCACTGACGTGGAGGACTATCCGTTGCCTCACTACCAGCTGTCAGGTTACAGCTACCTTCACAGTACCTCCTGGGACTGATGTAGTCTTGTTCATTAGTCTTAGATGCACTCGCGAGCCTGCGTGCCGCCTATGATGACTTAATCTATGTACTGAACTCTGTGTACTGAACTCTATGTCCGACCCCTTTTGTAAGTTATGCCGACTATCTATGTGGTATCTGTCGTGCTCTTTTTTTTTATGCATGTTTCATCATGAATGACTCTTGTCTATGCAAAATTCTCAATACTGAACTACCCCTGTTATATATTAACAAGATGGTTAGACCAGCTGGTCGTGGTCGTGGTGGCAACTTCCCACCACCGCCTGAGTACATGGCTGGTATGATCCAACAGCTTGAGATGAATCGCCAGTTCATGGAAAACATGATGGCTCAGTTTCCTCGCCCCAATATGAACCAGCATCCAAACACAACAACTCTGCAGGATTTCATACGCCTCAACCCAAGTGTGTACCGCAGCTCAACCCAGCCGCTGGATGCTGATGACTGGCTCCGTGACATCACCTATGAGATGGAGTCTGCTGATGTAGCCCCTGCCAGCTATGTCACTTTTGCTTCCTTCTTCCTGAAGGGACCCGCAGCTCAATGGTGGGGCAGCCACAGGCGTACTCTGCCAGTTGGGACAATCATCTCCTGGCCAGACTTTCAGGCTGCCTTCCGTGCCCGCTTCATTCCTTAGGGAGTCATGGACCGGAAGAAGCGTGAGTTTCGCAACCTCACCCAAGGCAACAAGACTGTTGAAGCTTATCAGCGGGAGTTTCTGGACTTGTCTCGCTATGCTGAAGAAGACATTGCAACTGATGCTCGCAGACAGGAGAAGTTCCGTGAAGGCCTTCAAGCTGACATCAAGCTCACACTTCTAGTGCATGACTTTGCCGATTTCGCCACCTTGGTGAACAAGGCCATCAATGTCGAGACTGGTCTGCAAGAACACCAGAGCTCTCAAAGGCGCAACCGTGACACGGGCTCATCTTCGGGCCCGCCCTCGCAGAAGCGTAAGATATGGATCCCGAACAGCATGTACCGTCCAACTGCACCTGCCCCAAGGCAGTCTTATGCTACACCTCGTCTGCCGGCTGCTCCAACCAGGCAGCCGAGGCTTCCGGCTCCACCACCCCAAGCTCCTGTTCCTACCCCCGAGAATGGGTTGTGTTTCAGGTGCGGACAGCCAGGGCACCGTGCTAGGGAATGCAACCAGAAACAGAATCAACTGGCCCTTCCAGCAACTGGCCGTGGGAACAACCAGGCCCGCAACAACAATGCCAAGTCTTATGGCCGTGTTCATGCCAACCACATTGATCTGAATGAAGCTCAAGACCAGCCTGCTACTGTGATGGGTACACTCCTCGTAAATTCAGTACCAGCATCTGTTTTATTCGATACAGGTGCATCGCATTCATTCATGTCAGAAGATTTTGCATGCTTGCACGACATTAAATGTGAGGACATGAATGCTTCACTATTAGTGCACACCCCTGTGGGCCAATGTCGAACCTCCATG
>NC_041383.1:112922068-112998419 GCF_002162155.2 Triticum dicoccoides
GAGTCCTTTGTGCTCGGCGCGACGCGCAGCCCCCCCTGGCCTTCCCGCTAGCCCCGAAGCGCACGGTGTCGCCGTCTTCATTTCGCGCCCGAACCACCTCACCGCCGGCGAGCTCGTGGCGCTCGACTCCGGCCACCACCGCCTCTACAACTACCCCCACTCACTTCGCCGTCGTCTTGCCGTTCGAACGCGACCGGTCCCGCTCGGTTTGGTGCACTATGGGCGAAACCCGCCACTCTCCCGAGCCGCGCCGCCGCGAAAACGGACTCGCCGGCGTCTAAACGCCGGCCGGCTGATGTGGCGTGCGTGGGGTCCACCCCCAGGGTCACTGCCTGTGGGCCTGGGGCCCCAACTGGCCAAGTTGACCGGGTCAACTACGCTGATGTGGCAGCCACTGCCACTGACATGCGGGCCCCATGTCTTAAAACGAATAAAAATAAAGAGATAAATTACTAATTAATTTAATTAATTAATTAAACACTAATCTCTCACTGACTACCGGGCCCCACCCACTAATTAACCCAATTTAGTTAGTTTTAGAATTCTGTTAATATCCCTGACAATGACATGTGGGTCCCACTGGACCCACCTGTCTGGTTTGACTGGTCAACTGACCAGTTGACCTGCTGACATCACTCTGATGTCATGCTGACGTCATCGTTCACTGTTTTGTTTAATGTTGGAATTAAATAACTAAATAAAATCAGAAAATGATTTAAATCTTTAGAAAATCATATCTTTTAATCCGTAATTCGGATGAAAATACTTTCTACATGAAAGTTGCTCAGAACGACGAGACGAATCCGGATATGCAGTCCGTTCGTCCGCCGCACACCCCTAACCTGTCGAACCCGCAACTTTCCCCCTCCGGCTCCTCTGCCCGAAAACATGAAACACCGGGGATATTTTCCCGGATGTTTCCCCCCTTAGCCGGCATCACCTCATACCACGTTAGGGCCCGCCTAGCATCGCTTCTTGACATGTCATGCATCGATATGCATCTGTTTACTTGGTATTCATTGTTTCTTCCCCCTCTTCTCTCCGGTAGACTACGAGACCGACGCTGCTGCTGCCCAGTTCGACTACGGAGTTGACGACCCCTCTCTCTTGCCAGAGCAACCAGGCAAGCCCCCCCCTTGATCACCAGATATCGCCTATTCTACTCTATACTGCTTGCATTAGAGTAGTGTAGCATGTTACTGCTTTCCGTTGATCCTATTCTGATGCATAGCCTGACATTGTTGCTACACCTGTTGATACCTTACCTGCAATCCTAAATGCTTAGTATAGGATGCTAGTTTATCATCATTGGCCCTACATTCTTGTCAGTCTGCCTTGCTATACTATTGGGCCGTGATCACTCGGGAGGTGATCACGGGTATATATCATACATACATACATACTATACAGATGGTGACTAAAGTTGGGTCAGCTCGAAGAGTACCCGCGAGTGATTCACGGATTGGGGGCTGAAAGGACCTTTGTCCCGACGGCCCTCTGTGTGGATCTTTGTGGCGGAGCGACAGGGCAGGTTGAGACCGCCTAGGAGAGAGGTGGGCCTGGCCCTGTTCGGCGTTCGCGGACACTTAACACGCTTAACGAGATCTTGGTATTTGATCTGAGTTGGCTACGAGCCTATACGCACTAACCATCTACGTGGGAGTAGTTATGGGTATCCCGACGTCGTGGTATCAGCCGAAGCACTTCAGACGTCAGCGACGGAGCGGCGCGCGCCGAATTGGACTGGAACGCCACTAGGCTAGGTCTGCTTTCGGCCGCCCACGCAACGTGCAGGTGTGCTCAGGGCGATGGGCCCAGACCCCTGCGCGCTTAGGTTTAGACCGGCGTGCTGGCCTCTCTGTTTTGCCTAGGTGGGGCTGCGACGTGTTGATCTTCCGAGGCCGGGCATGACCCAGGAAAGTGTGTCCGGCCAAATGGGATCGAGCGTGTTGGGTTATGTGGTGCACCCCTGCAGGGAAGTTAATCTATTCGAATAGCCGTGATCTTCGGTAACAGGACGACTTGGAGTTGTACCTTGACCTTATGACAACTAGAACCGGATACGTAATAAAACACACCCTTCCAAGTGCCAGATACAACCGGTGGTCGCTCTACCTCAGGGATATGAGGAGGGGATCGCCGGGTAGGATTATGCTATGAGATGCTACTTGGAGATGCTACTTGGAGGACTTCGACCTACCCTCTTCTGCCTGTTGCAAGACGAAGGTGACCAGAAGCGTAGTCTTCGATAGGACTAGCTATCCCCCTCTTATTCTGGCATTCTGCAGTTCAGTCCACTGATATGGCCTCCTTACACATATACCCATGCATATGTAGTGTAGTTCCTTGCTTGCGAGTACTTTGGATGAGTACTCACGGTTGCTTTCTCCCCCCCTTTTCCCCCTTTCTTTCGTTCTGGTTGTCGCGACCAGATACTGGAGTCCAGGAGCCAGACGCCACCGTCGACGACGACCCCTACTACACCGGAGGTGCCTACTACTACGTGCAGCCCGCTGACGACGACCAGGAGTAGTTTAGGAGGATCCCAGGCAGGAGGCCTGCGCCTCTTTCGATCTGTATCCCAGTTTGTGCTAGCCTTCTTAAGGCAACTTGTTTAACTTATGTCTGTACTCAGATATTGTTGCTTCCGCTGACTCGTCTATGATCGAGCACTTGTATTCGAGCCCTCGAGGCCCCTGGCTTGTATTATGATGCTTGTATGACTTATTTTATGTTTTAGAGTTGTGTTGTGATATCTTCCCGTGAGTCCCTGATCTTGATCGTACACATTTGCGTGCATGATTAGTGTACGATTGAATCGGGGGCGTCACAGGGATCATGAGATTATTCATGCTATAAACTTCCGTGTGCAACCACAAGTTACTATGGGCTCTAGCATAGTTGATTAAGTCATGTGAACTCTTACAGTGGTAGACTAGCAGATGTAGGGGAAAGTAGGTGTAACTGTCTACCCGA
The DNA here is from genome assembly GCF_002162155.2 of Triticum dicoccoides. Classification (NCBI taxonomy): domain Eukaryota; kingdom Viridiplantae; phylum Streptophyta; class Magnoliopsida; order Poales; family Poaceae; genus Triticum; species Triticum dicoccoides. Next base: position 112,925,045 of record NC_041383.1, read on the forward strand.
TCGTAAGGTGCAAACACTTCTGAAAGGCTATGTCTCGGTCATCCGTTTTCTCAAACACCATGTAGTGCGAGAACCCCAACGGAGGAGATCGAGTCTTGTGGGGAAAAGTGCGCAAACCTCTGCAGAGTGTATAAACTAATCATGGTTAGCCGTGTCCCCGGTTATGGACGTTTTGAGTATCTAGTATTTGGATTATCATGTGAATCTCATCATGTTACTTTAATTTAATTTTGTTGAGTTTAATGATGATGCTTAATTGGGATTGAGAGGGTGTCTACCTTCTCAACGTTTAACAACCACCATGATAGTTAAATAAAATTTATTCCTTTGCAGTAGGGAAAATTTGGCTTTATGCAAAACTTTAACCATAGAGCTTTCCACCAGCCATATATGCATGTAGTATAGTATATTTCTGTTCATTACTCTCTAGGTGTTACATTGCCAGCATATTCCATGTGCTGACCCGTTTTCGGACTGCAACGTTCATGTTGCAGACTTTTCAGACGAAGAGTAAGGTGCCTTAGGTCGTGGTCTTATACTCAGTGATGCTGTTGGAGTTGATGGACTCACTTACCTTCCAAGCCTTCCGCTGTTATCGTTATTAGATGGCCTTAAGCCATATTTATTGTAATAAGTTCTCTTTTGAGACATTCGATGTAATAAGTGTGTGATTGCTACTCTGTTATAAATCCTTCGAGTATTGTGCGTGTTAGCATTACTGATTCAGGGATGACACTGAAGCACAGAGATCAGGCTGTTTGAGGTCTGGTCGCTACACGCTTTTGCGCTGCTGTGTGTGAGAGTTTTTTTGTTTTCAGGGCTTGTTGAGTTGTGCCCTCAGCATTAATCCTTTGCTACCTCTTTGTGTGTGAGACTTGTGTGTGTGTGTGTGTGAACCTTGTTAGATGTTTGGCTTGGGCGGTTTGCTTTATAATATAAAGCGAGGCGAAAGCCTTTTTCAGTAAATTCAGAAAATGTTCGGAATTTAAATTATTTTGTTGATGTTTTCTAAATTTGTACAAAAAAGTTAATTTTTCAAAAAGTTTTTATGTTTTCAGATAAATGATCGGAATTTGCAAAAATTTGTTCACACTGTAAGAACTATTTCGGGATTTAAAAAATTGTTCAGGCCTTTCCATGCTTCACAAGTCATCCTAATCATCAAGAGCTTGGCATATAACATATTACGCCTCAACAGTCAGCAAAATTTTCTGCTTCTTCTGTTTGAGTTTCAATTCAGTTTTGTTTTGGCAAGCCTAGGTATGTCTATTTTTTTGTGGTGCAATTGACTTGTACTCTTTGCGTCATCCCAAAGGCTTCTTCCAAACTGACTTCCTATTTACTAGCATAGCCCGGGCGGTGGCACACCGCGCCTATCGATACGATGTGCTCATATAAATTGTGTTTACTATTTGCAATTAGTGTTATCTATCTCATATAGCAGATTATTGTACGTAAAATTTTGGATGCAGGAAAATATGTTGGAAAAAGCAAATTTATTGGCATCATGCATATTGCATGTTACTAAACACGGAAACTCATGTTCGTACATCTCTGATAGAGATAATTTATTCTCGCCGAACATGGCATGCCTCTACTGCAGCAAGATGAAAGAAACTTTTGCTAGATTCGATCATCCTAGTGTAGCCGCCTCCAGGATTAGTGCATGTGATGAAGTGATAAAGAACTTTTGTGAATTGTTGCCTCCGGCCCACAGACGGCTTGGTACCTCTGTACATAATGATATGATCTTCACAATGCGGGCGGTATCACATCGAAGAAGTTGTTGCATATTTTGCTAGAATTCTTGTTTGCCTTGGAAATTCGTTCTGCTGGGTGGTTAGCGGGCCATGCTGAACTGTCATTGCTTCGTTTATGCTTTCTCCTGTGTTGTAAGCAGTTTCTCTTTTACCACTTCAAGTGTATATTAATTATGATCGTTGATGGTAATATTGTCGGTACCACAAATGTACTCCAAGGCCACTTGAGCAGCCTTTTCTTCAACTTCATCTTATGGCTAAGCCTCTGTAAATGTCATTAGGACCAATGAGGATGCATGTTTCTATCATGACTCCAGGTCGGCTCCAGTGGGTGTGACCTTGTATTTTTCTAGCTTGGCTGTCAGGCTAACTACTTTAAGAAGTATGCGTCTTGGTATGTAGGCTGCCAGCTCATCCTGTTGTGAACAAATGTGTTGTGGTTAGGTCTTGCCTTGCATGAAAAGGAAGAGGGAGCTTGAAGTGGTGAGTATGAATTAGTGCTCACCGTATCGTTCACATTGTTGTTGTTAGAGTGGAAATGCTCTTGGGACGTGCCAAAATCGGGGCTCTTTCTTTTGTTTTGAAGTTGTTTCCCTTCTAGAAAGTTTTTTGTGGGGCATGGATTGTTCATGCTCTTTGGTTTGCCTATGTGCTTAAGGCTGGACGCTTGTTTGTGTGCTTCTGCTTGTATACTTCTTGGTGGATACATAGTAGATGAAAGGGTGAATAAGTCACCACTATCTTTTTTTGGGTTTGCCACGTGGCTCGCATTATCTGTGTGCGGCCTTCCTGAGTGGGGTGTGAGGGTGGATGGGTCACATTTGTATCGTCTCGGCTTGCCTAGTAGACGTGTGACACATAGTTAACATTCTCTAGAATTGACTGTCTAGGGGTGGCCGGTTTGTATGGAAGGGAAATTTTAAAAAGGTGCATTAATGAGTTATTGTTACGTGCTAAACGAGGAAAGTATGTTTTTATCATGACTGCAATAGGTGGATAAAAGGAAGTTTATCAATTGGATACAGGTTTTTTTGACTTTCCATGTACATGATTGTATCTTAAAACTCCATGCGTGTGGCCCCGTCACTGTGTGTAGTTGACATGTAGCTTTTTTTATCAGCTTTTTTTATCATAAGGAGCTTAGTTGCTTTGTACTCCCTCTATAAAATAAGAGTATTTAGATCACTGAAGTAGTGATAATTATATCTCTTCCAAATCTATATTTGGGTACTGCAGGTTTGTGGTTTAGAGTCTCTTTGATAAAGTAGTGATAGTTATATCGCTTTTAAATATATATTTGGGTACTGCAGGTGTGGGGTTGAGTCTTTTTGGTTTGAAAGTAGAATAATTGTACGGGCGGCAATGCTAGACACACGGATCTTTACTTAAGGATTTTACGGACCAACTAAAATGGACCAATAGAATTGGAGATTAGGGTAGGCAGGGGCCCACCCGTAACAGGTCCCTGTGTCTAGGATTATTGTTGTACGGGCTGTTACGTCTTTTTTCCATGCATGCAGTGTCTGCACACGTAGTCACGTCATATATATTATTTTATATTTTCTTAGCAGAGGATGGCGAGTGGAAAATATGTAAGAAGATTCGTTGCTCTTGCCATTCAAGTGGGAGGAGTAGGCACCATAGCTGACACTTCTGATAGCTGGGTAGCACTATACAGATATGTTTATGTAGTATACAATGAATGGAAGCTTGTATTAGGAAATTAATTATGTCCAAGGTAGAATTTGATCACCTGGGCCACGGCAGCAGGGGACGAAGCATGGGAGTTAATAGCAAATGAAACTTGATGAAAATGCCGCAGCCACCAGAGTTGGACCCGACCGTGACCCAGGAGCAAGCAGGCTACGCCGGCTCTGCCGTCCTGAGCATGCACACCCACATCACGCACAACATGGAGCATGCGCGCATGCAACGCAGCTGTGCGTGCAAACTCGCACACACACACATACACACACACACACACACACACACACACACACACACCCCACACGAACGCAGCAGCATCACTCCAGCCGCAAACATGTCCGCGACAAACCGCAAGGGGCTACAGGGCGACAACAAAGGGAGCGAGAGAAGGAGGCAGGTGTCGTGCGACCGAGGAGCGAAAACCGACGGCGACCGCGACATGAACCAGCGGAAGGCGCCTCGCACATATCCACCATAGCCGCCACCTCATCGCCAGCGAGTAGTCGAGGAGCGGCAGCAAGAAGTGCGCATCCGGCGCGGCCATGCTCATCATATGAGCCACACATGCTAGCCCTAGAGCTCTATGAAATAATTAGCAAATTATTGTTCGTAAAATGTGTAATGTTTTTTTGGAGATCTTTTAATGCGTCCGATTGTTGCAAGCATTTTACACTAATTTTAAATTGCCATATGTAGATAACTGTATCAGTCAGTCTGTTTGTTCAGAGCAAATATGATTCAGGTCCAAGACAAACATTTTTGTGGAGTATTTCTCAAAGAATGGTTCTGCTTCAGAAATTAGTACAAGACCTTCACTGCATAGTGAGTAATGAAAAATTATGAGGAAGAAGATGAAAGAACATGCTGAACTTGAGCTCATGTAACAGAAAATAAACTAGACAATGAATATAAAAAGATAATCGGAACCGGCAGTTCTATGGGAAGAAGCAAAACACTGTTCTGTAGTACCAAAATGTTACACCATCGGCTCTTCAAGAAGGAACAGAGGAGAAAACCATGGCGAGCTCACCAAAATCCATCAGACTGTCACAAAAAGATGAGATGAGATGAATTAACCAATCAACAATGTTAGGGCACACTTTTGTTGGATTAAGGGGATAAGATAATGACCCAGATTTCATTAGCAAAATAGTACTCTTTCGTACCAAAATATAAGACGTTTTCTAGGCTAGTTTAGCCTACAAAACATCTTATTTTTTGATACGGATGTTGTACGTACTACCAAAGTCAAAAGGAAATGAATAGAAAATTAAAGCATAGCCCAGATTGCACACAAAGTGCAGACACAACTGACTTTATCAGCTCTGTCCCATGGCAAAGATGTTCCAAATACATCAGCCATATATCCTTATTGTAGTCGTACCGCTGTGATATAGAGTATGGAACCAAAAATAACAGGCTGACAGTCAATGAGAATTACCAGCAGAACCATATTAACTCTGAACATTGATCTGCACCAGTTTGTGCAACAACACATAGTATGCTTTTTAATAAAAAAAACTCTGAAGCCATCAACATTTCGATTCCCGGCGATATCACCAGCACGATCTAATTAAGCCAAGTTACGAGGTTCAACTCAACATGGTGCTGCATCGATAAAAAAATTTGGAGGCAGACCCTAAACCAAGGCTGTACACCTCATAATCCATGCAAGCATATACATACAAAAGGCTAACGTACAGTCTGCTACAGCTCAACTTGTACATGGAAAGAAGACTAGGATCTGCAAAAATAACAACACAAGCATATATGATTCAGACTTTTGCATGCTGCCTCTTCACACATCATCCAAAGTAAATCATCAAAGCCACCACAACAGTCAACAAAACATCTCTCTAGTACCATGTTATGATTAACTAACCTCAATCTGGCTTTGGCAGCGTAGATCTCAAGCCGGTCAAACTCCGGTTCCTGCTCAGCTTCTTCAAATACCTTCTTGAAACAGACACAAGGGCACACAGGCGCTGACAAGGGGCACACTGGCAGAGAAATGAATGCATCTTCAGTGGAGCCACCTGAAACCGCCAGGGACTGGTTGACTCGTTTCCATGTGAGGCCAAGCCATGGATACTGGCAGGAGGTGAACGGCTCGGCCACCTGTCACTCTCCCATAGGTGTTTGGCTAGCATACTGCACATCTTCAGTTTGTTGCTGCTTCTTCTGTTTAAGTTTGGATTCAGCTTTGTTTTGGCAGGCCTAGGTCTGTCTTAGGTGTTTGGCTAGCATACTGCACATCTTCTGTTTAAGTTTGGATTCAGCTTTGTTTGTTCTGAGCTTCTTCTATAGTGAATTTCTTCTTACATATAGTAAATGCATTTGTTGTACAAGCAGAAGGATACTTTAGCAGGCCTAGGCAAGCAACAAACTAAAGTTTACCATGTATCAAACTAAACTGTGGCTGCTTCTTCACGAAACCGATACTTTGTAGGGAGCAATCCTATGTGTTCTCTATATTTCCCTTTCCCTCAAAAGAGAGAGATAAGCAGCGAAACGGTTTCAGCTTCAAGTGAGTAGCTCTTTGCATCAACTTTAGACATATAATTCCCAGCCTTGACTAGCTCTCCTTTTTCCAGTAACATTCTGACAATAAGATTTAACATATAAGAGTCAGCAGTACAGCCGCTCTTCTCCATTGATAAAAAGAGATCGTCAGCTTCTTCCACTGACCCTTCTTTTATAAGATTTTTCATCATTATGGTGTAGGTAAAGACATTAGCTACCAAACCATTGGCTGATACTGCAGCAAACAAATCCTTGGCTTCTTGGTTTCGGTGAACCCTGTAGAAGGCATCAATCATTATATTGACAATTATAATATTGAATTTCACATCCATTGTGCTTAATTTCTGGAATAGCGTGATTGCTTCGCCGCTACAATTATTTCTACAAAGTCCACCAAGAACTATCGAATATGTATCAATGCACACACTTACTCCAGATTCAACCATCTCATCAAACTTTTCCTTTGCAGCAACAGTTCGTCCAGCCAGAAATAATCCATCCAGTATGACGTTGTAATTAAAAGTTGTAGGTTTAAGTCCCTTGCGCAACATTTCTTTAAACAGAATCAGCCCGTCATCAATCCTTCTGTTTTTGCAATAGCCATTAATAAGAATACCCTACGTAATATTAGAAGGTTCCAAACCATATGACACCATATCATCAAATATTTTTGATGCATCCTCCATCTTGGAGACTAGGCAGTATCCATCGATCAGTAAACTAAATATGAGAACATCAGGCCTCATACCTATGTGCACTATCAAGTCAAGGATATCCCGTGCTTCTGTTACCCTTCCTTCTGTGCATAGGTTCTGCATTATTGAATGGAAGAAGTTAATATCAGGAGGACGCATACCTTTGTTCCTCATTTCAGTAACCAATTCCTTTGCTTTCACGAAATCCCCATGTGTACAAAAACTCTGGATTAGGGAATGATAAACAACTGCATTCGGTCGTACTCCCATATCAACCATCTGGTTAAATTTGTCCATAGCAATGTCCAAGCTACCCATTTTGCAAAATGCATGTATTACAGTTGAATAGGTGACTACATCTGGACTCACTCCCTGTTTCCGCATTCCTTTAAAGATAAGCATAGCCTCATCCATCATGCCAGATTTAGCATATGCATTAATCAGTATGTTCAAAGTGTGACAGTTAGGCCGAATACCATCTCTAGTCATTGAATTGAAGAGATTAATCATATCAACTAAGCATCCTTCAGTGGCATACCCATGAAGGGGAATAGCATATGAAACGTTGTTAGGTTTCAGGCCCTTCATAGCCATGGTCTCAAAAATTCCTGCAGCTTCTTTGCTTCTTCCATGTTTGCAAAGAAAGGTCATAAACATGTTGTAAGTATGCACATCTGGTGTAACCCTCCGACTTGTCATCTCTTTGAATACCCTAACTGCCTCCTTCCAATGGCCTGAAGAGGAATATCCATGGATGAGGCTATTATATGTGACATTATTAGGTACGACACCATCATCAACCATCTGACGAAGGAAATACTCTGCCTTGTCCATTGCTCTGGCCTTGCACAGCGCATCAATAACCGAGCTATATGTCACCACATCAGGCATAACGCCCTGCTGCGCCATTTCATGAAATAGATTGCATGCCTTGCCTACTTGACCTTCCTTAAAGAAGCCATGGATGACGGTGTTATACGCCACTACGCCGGGGGTGCAGCCCAGCCCAGGCATCCTGTGAAGCAGCACGTCCAGAGCCTCATCTGAGCGCTTTGCATGGCAGAGTCCCTTGAGGAGGGTGCTGAAAACGACTCGGTCTGCCTCCAGGCCCGTCTTGAGGAGACGGCCGAAGAAGGCGATCACCAGATCCAGGCGGCGCGCACGGCAGCAGCAGTCCATGAGGACGCCATAGGTGAAGACATTTGGCTGCGCCACCCGTCGTCCGGCGCCTCGGGACAAACGGCCGAAGAGGGCGACGGCTAGGGCGGGGCCGTCGCTGCAGGATGCGGACGTGGGCGCGCGGGCGAGGGTAGCTAGAAAGTTATTCAAGGAGCGCTCCTGGACAGGATTGCCATGCCGCAGCAATTCGTCGAACAGGTGGTGTGCGTCCTCCGTAGTGAGCGTGCCAAATACCGCCCGCTCCGTGCCGGTGGCGAAGGCGGCGTGGGGATCCCAGATGCGTGAGGGATGAGAGGTGGAGGAGGAGTGGCGTCCGCCGAGTCGGAGGCGGAGGCGGGGTGGCGACATTGGCGTGCTGGAGGAGAAGCGAGGCATGGCCTTGGTGTGTACTGAGCAAGACGAGTGGAGTGGGAGACGACGGGGCTAGTGCTTTTCCAAGTTGTACAAATGTGCTAGGTGGCAACATTCAGTTATCGTACCCTCCGTTCCTAAATATAAGGTGTATTAGTTTTTCAAAAAGTCAACTGTTGTCTATGTTTGACCAACTTCACAACAAAATATATAAAGATTTATAATACTAAATATATAAAATGTAAAAATATAGTTCATGATGAATCTAGTGATAATGATTTGGTATTCTAGATATTGATATTTTTGTCTATAAACTTGGTCAAACTTAGATAAGTTTGATTTTTTGGAAAAATAATACACCTTATATTGAGGAACGGAGGGAGTAGCATTTTTTGCAGGTAAATTTAAGTTATGGTCTCATATGGATATATTCATATCACATAATTTTTCACAATATAACTTTATTCAGACCAAAAATATAAATTCAGTTGCAAGCCGTAGAAATGTACTGCAAAGCCATAAAAATATATTTTTAAGTAGTCTCACACAAAGAAGATTTTTTAAGATTTAGTTCTTTGAGCATCTAGGTAGTGAATTTTGCGCCGTGAAACCCTTCCCATGTTGTCCCAAATCTAAAGGTTGAAAGTCTACTATTAAAGATGACGTATCATACGAAAATCCTATAAAATTCCTCCAAACCATAGGTGGCCTAAAAGTGAGATCTTTTGAAATTTGACAGCTACTACATTTGAGGAGGGAGTGAAGATTTTCTGCTCCTGGGCTATATGGAGTCCTAAATTTTGCAAAATAAAAAGCAAACCTTTTAAGTTCTAAAAATTACAAAAAATACACATATACAGAGGGATGTATAGTTCATTTATGTCAATTTTCATAATGAAATGTGTTTTATGTGAGATACAACCAAAAATCATGGACTTCTATAGTGAATTTGAGCCTGTAATGTGCTAGAAATTGATGATATTTTTATAGCACATATCGACATACTCCCTCCTTCCATCTATAAAGGGCCTAATGCATTTTTCAAAACCGCATTTGACTATTGATAAGATTAATAGTACAGTAGATATATAATGTGAAAATTATATTATTAGAAGCTCCTTTCACATACGAATTTGACGATATACTTTATGTAACTTGCATGTCATATATTATTGTTCTAATATTTGGTCAAAGTTAGCCTTGAAAAATGCATTAGGCCCTATATAGATCAAAGGAGGGAGTATATTTTGTCATGAAACTTTTATTAACATGCAGTATGCATCCTATCCCGAAAAAAAGAATACATCCCTATGTACATGTGTAATTTTTTAAAAACCTTTTCGGTACAAATTTGTTTTTATACTTTTTCAAAGTCATGATTTTTCTACACGTGCTAGAAATTCAGGATGAAAATGTGTGTACGTCCCTATGAACCTTTTTTGAATCATACATGCGCTAGAATTCTATGATTTTTTACGTAGCTCACACCAAAACTATTTAATTGTATAACTTACCAAAATGTAAAACATTAAGTTACATAGGGAGTGATATATATCCCTGTGCACAATTTTTAAAATAAATATTCAACACACACGCGCGCGCGCACACACGCGCGCGCGCAGGATAACACTATTCTAATCATGGGATTAGAGTAACTATTTGGATCACATCGCCCTATATAGGCCCACCTGGGATCCTCCTGAACTCCCGAGAAACCCATCCGACCGGTACAAAGAAAGAAAAAGCTCACCCCACCCCACCCGTTTCCCCCGACCCCCTTCCGTAACCACCCCGATCCCACCTGCCCTCTCCTCCACACTGCATCGCGCCGCCGCCTGATACGTCCATTTTGCATCATGTTTTCCTACTGTTATTTATGTTGTTTTATTGTATAATAATGCTTTTTGGAGTAATTCCAGTGTCCTTTCTCTCATAATATGCAAGGTATGCACAAAGGGGGAGAATTCTGGCAGCTGGAAATCTGGACCTAAAAAAGCTACGTCAAGCTACCTATTCTGCACAACTCCAAATGAGCTGAAACTTCCCGAGGATTTTTATGGAATATTTAAGAATTATTGGAGCAAATAAGTACCAGAGGGGGCCACCAGGTGGGCACAACTCACCTGGGCACGCCAGGAGGCCCAGGCGCGCCCTGGTGGGTGCTTCCCTCCTCGGCCCACCTCCGGTGCCCATCTTCTGATATATAAGTCATTTTTACCTAGAAAAAATAATGAGGGGACATTCGGGACGAAGCGTCGCCGCCTCGAGGCAGAACTTGGGCAGGAGCACTTTTGCCCTCCAACGGAGAGATTCTGCCAGGGGAACTTCCCTCCCGGAGGGAGAAATCATCGTCATCATCATCACCAACAACTCTCCCATCTTCAGGAGGGCTATATTCATCAACATCTTCAACAACACCAAATCCTCTCAAACCCTAATTCATCTCTTGTGTTCAATCTTTGTATCAAAACTATAGATTGGTGCTTGTGGGTGACTAGTAGTGTTGATTACATCTTGTAGTTGATTACTATATGGTTTATTTGGTGGAAGATTATATGTTCAGATCCATTATGCTATTTAATACCCCTCTGATCTTGAGCATGATTATCATTTGTGAGTAGTTACTTTTGTTCTTGAGGTCACGGGAGAAATCATGTTGCAAGTAATCATGTGAACTTGATATGTGTTCGATATTTGATGATATGTATGTCGCCATTCTCTTAGTGGTGTCATGTGAACATCGACTACATGACACATCAGCATATTTGGGCCTAAGGGAATGCATTATGGAGTAGTTATTAGATGGTGGGTTGCGAGAGTGATAAAAGCTTAAACCCCAGTTTATGCGCTATTCCATAAGGGACCGATTGGATCCAAAAGTTTAATGCTATGGTTAGAATTTATTCTTAATACGTTTCTCGTAGTTGCGGATGCTTGCGGGAGGGTTAATCATAAGTAAGAGGCTTGTTCAAGTAAGAACAACACCTAAGCCGGTCCACCCACATATCAAATTATCAAAGTACCGAACACGAATTAAGCCAACATGATGAAAGTGACTAGATGAAATTCCCGTGTACCCTCAAGAACACTTTGCTTATCATAGGAGACCATTTTGGCCTTCCTTTGCCTCAAAAGAATTGGGCTACCTTGCTGCACTTTTGTTACTACTATCGTTACTTGCTCATTACAAACTATCTTGCTATCAAACTACTCCGCTACTTATAATTTTAGCCCTGCAGACATTACCTTGTTGAAAAACACTTGTCATTTCCTTCTGCTCCTCGTTGGGTTCAACACTCTTACTTATCGAAAAGGCTACAATTGACCCCATATACTTGTGGGTCATCAAGTCCATTTTCTGGCACCGTTGCTGGGGAGTGAAGTTCTCTTGGTAAGTGGAAATTGGTAAGGAAATGTTCTTACTACGCGGTGAAATTTATTGTCACATGCTACTATGGAAAACAATCCTTTGAGGGGTTTGTTCGGGGTATCTTCACCTTGACCGGAACCACAATTAGTTGCCCCTCAACCTACTGCACCTACTGAAAATATTGAATATGAAATTCCTTTGGGTATGTTAGAACAACTGCTAGCTAATCCTTATGCAGGAGATGGAATCGAACATCCTGATATGCACTTGATATATGTGGATGAAATTTGTGGATCGTTTAAGCTTGCAGGTTTGCCCGGAGGTGAAGCTAAGAAGAAGGTTTTCCCTTTATCTTTGAAGGGAAAAGCATTGACATGGTATAGGCTATGTGATGATATTGGATCTTGGAACTGGAATCGTTTGAAATTGGAATTTCATCAAAAAAAATTATCCTATGCATCTAGTTCATCGTCATCGGAATTATATATATAATTTTTGTCCCCGTGAAGGAGAAAGTATCGTTCTAGCTTGGGGGAGGCTTAAGTCAATGTTATATTCATGCCCCAATCATGAGCTCTCAAGAGAAATTATTATTCAGAATTTTTATGCTCGGCTTTCTCGTAATGATCAAACCATGCTCGTGTTGGGGAACGTAGCAGAAATTCAAAATTTTCTACGCATCACCAAGATCAATCTATGGAGATTCTAGCAACAAGAGAGGGAGATTATGAGCATCTTCATACCTTTGAAGATCGCTAAGCGGAAGCGTTACAAGAACGTGGATGATGGAGTCGTACTCGCGGCGATTCAAATCGCGGAAGATCCGATCTAGCGCTGAATGGACGGCGCCTCCGCGTTCAACACACGTACAGCCCAGGGACGTCTCCTCCTTCTTGATCCAGAAAGGGGAGAGGATAAGTTGAGGGAGAACTCCGACAGCACGACGGTGTGGTGGTAGTGGAGCTCGTGGTTCTCCAGCGGGGCTTCGCCAAGCACTATGGAGGAGGAGGAGGTGTTGGAGGAGGGAGAGGGCTGCGCCAAGGGAAGGGTGTGGCTTCCCTCCCACCCCCTCACTATATATAGGGGGAAGGGGAAAGGAGGCCGACCCCTCTAGAGGGATCTAGAGGAGGGGGCGGCGGCCAGGGGAAACCCTAGATGGGTTTGGGCGCCCCAACCGCCTAGGAAACTTGCCCCCCAAGCTGGGAGGGGCGGCTGCCCTAGGGGTGGCGCCCTCGCCTCTCCAGGTTACGTGAGATGGGGTGGGAGGGGCGCTCAGCCCCTTAGTGGGCTGATGTGCCCCCTCCCCTTGGCCCATAAGGCCCCCCAACGCTTGTCGGGGCCTCCGAAACCCCTTTCGGACACGCTGGTCATCACCTGGTACCCCCGGAACAATTTCGGACTCCAATACCCTTCGTCCAATATACCGATCTTCACCTCTAGACCATTCCGGAGCTCCTCGTCATGTCTGGGATCTCATCCGGGACTCCGAACAACCTTCGGTAACCACATACTATTTCCCATAACAACTCTAGCGTCACCGAACCTTAAGTGTGTAGACCCTACGGGTTCGGGAACCATGCAGACATGACCGAGACACCTCTCCGGCCAATAACCAATAGCGGGATCTGGATACCCATATTGGCTCCCACATGTTCCATGATGATCTCATCGGATGAACCACAATGTCGAGGATTCAGTCAATCCCATATACAATTCCCTTTGTCTATCAGTATGTTACTTGCCCGAGATTCGATCGTCGGTATCCCAATACCTCGTTCAATCTCATTACCGGCAAGTCACTTTACTCGTTCCGTAATGCATGATCCCGTGACTAACTACTTAGTCACATTGAGCTCATTATGATGATGCATTACCGAGTGGGCCCAGAGATACCTCTCCGTCATACGGAGTGACAAATCCCAGTCTCGATTCGTGCCAACCCAACAAACACTTTCGGAGATACCTGTAGTGCACCTTTATAGCCACCCAGTTACGTTGTGATGTTTGGCACACCCGAAGCATTCCTATGGTATCCAGGAGTTGCACAATCTCATGGTCTAAGGAAATGATACTTGACATTAGAAAAGCTCTTAGCAAACGAACTACATGATCTTGTGCTATGCTTAGGATTGGGTCTTGTCCATCACATCATTCTCCTAATGATGTGATCCCGTTATCAATGACATCCAATGTCCATGGTCAGGAAACCATAACCATCTATTGATCAACGAGCTAGTTAACTAGAGGCTCACTAGGGACATGTTGTGGTCTATGTATTCACACATGTATTACGGTTTCCAGTTAATACAATTATAGCATGAACAATAGACAATTATCATGAACAAGGAAATATAATAATAACCATTTTATTATTGCCTCTAGGGCATATTTCCAACAGTCTCCCACTTGCACTAGAGTCAATAATCTAGTTCACATCACTATGTAATTTTAATGAATCCAACACCCATGGGGTTTGATCATATCTCGCTTGTGAGAGAGGTTATTAGTCAATGGGTCTGAACCTTTCAAATCCGTGTGTGCTTTACAAATCTCTATGTCATCTTCTAGATGCAGTTACCACGCGCTATTTGGAACTATTCCAAATAACTGCTCTATTATACGAATCCGGTTTACTACGTAGAGTCATCCAGATTAGTGTCAAAGTTTGCATCGACGTAACCCTTACGACAAACTCTTTTACCACCTCCATAATCGAGAAAATTCCTTAGTCCACTAGTTACTAAGGATAACATTGACCAATGTCCTGTGATCCATTCCTGGATCACTCTTGGACCCCTTGACTGCCTCATGGCAAGGCACACTTCAGGTGCGGTACACATCATAGCATACTATAGAGCCTACGTCTAAAGCATAGCGGACGACCTTCGTCCTTTCTCTCTATTCTGCCGTGGTCAGGTCTTGAGTCTTACTCAATACTCACACCTTATAACACAGCCAAGAACTCCTTCTTTGCCGGTCTATTTTGAACTCCTTAAAAATCTTATCACGGTATGTGCCCGTTTGAAAGTACTATTAAGCAATTTTGATCTATCCTTATAGATCTTGATGCTCAATGTTCAAGTAGCTTAATCCAGGTTTTCCATTGAAAAACACTTTTCAAATAACCCTATATGCTTTCCAGAAACTCTACATCATTTTTGATCAACAATATGTCAACAACATATACTCATCAGAAATTCTATAGTGCTCCCACTCACTTCTTTGGAAATACAAGTTTCTCATAAAGTTTGTATAAACCCAAAATCTTTGATCATCTCATCAAAGCGTATATTCCAACTCCGAGATGCTTACTCTAGTCCTTAGAAGGATTGCTGGAGCTTTGCATACTTGTTAGCATCTTTCAGGATTGTCAAAACCTTCTGGTTGTATCACATACAACCTTTCCTCAAGAAAATCGTCGAGGAAACAATGTTTTGACATCCTATCTGCAAGATTTCATAAATAATGCAGTAATTGCTAATATAATTCCAACAGACTCTTAGGATCGCTACGAATGAGAAAGTCTCATCGCAATCAACTCCTTGAACTTGTCGGAAAATATCTTAACGACAAGTTGAGCTTTCTTAATGGTGATACTTACCATCATTGCCCGTCTTCCTTTTAAAATCCATCTACACCCAACAGCCTTACGACCATCAAGTGGTTCCTCCAAAGTCCATACTTTGTTTTCATACATGGACCCTTTCTCGGTTTTTATGGCCTCGAGCCATTCATCGGAATCCGGTCCCACCATCGCTTCTCCATAGCTCGTAGGTTCATTGTTGTCTAGCAACATGACCTCCAAGACAGGATTACGTACCACTTTGAAGTAGTACATATCCTTGTCAACCTACGAGTTTTGGTAGGACTTGATCCGAAGTTTCATGATCAATATCATCAGCTTCCATTTCAATTGGTGTAGGCGCCACAGGAACAACTTCCTATGCCCTCCTACACACTAGCTGAAGTGACGGTTCAATAACCTCATCAAGTCTCCACCATCCTCCCACTCAATTCTTTCGAGAGAAACTTTTCCTCGAGAAAGGACCCGATTCTAGAAACAATCTCTTTTGCTTCCGGAACCGAGACAGGAGGTATACCCAATGGTTTTTGGGTGTCCTATGAAGATGCATTTATCCGCTTTGGGTTCGAGCTTATCAGCGTGAAACTTTTCACATAAGCGTCGCAGCCCCAAACTTTTAAGAAACGACAACTTAGGTTTCTCTAAACCATAGTGCATACGGTGTCGTCTCAACGGAATTGCGTGGTACCCTATTTAAAGTGAATGCGGTTGTCTCTAATGCCTAACCCATAAACAATAGTGGTAATTCGATAAGAGACATCATGGTATGCACCATATCCAATAGGGTGCAGCTATGACGTTCGGACACACCATCACACTATGGTGTTCCAGGAGGCATTAGTTGTGAAACAATTTCCACAATGTCTTAATTGTGTACCAAACACGCAACTCAGATATTCATCTATGTGATCATATCATAGACATTTTATCCTTTTGTCACGACGATCTTCAAGTTCACTCTGAAATTACTTGAACCTTTTAATAATTCAGACTTTTGTTTCATCAAGTAAATACACTTGGAATCTACTCAAATCATCTGTGAAGTAAGAACATAACGATATCCACTGCGTGCCTCGGCACTTATTGGACTGCACACATCAAAATGTATTACTTCCAACAAGTTGCTTTCTTGTTCCATCTCATTGAAAACGAGGCCTTTCAGTCATCTTGCCCATGTGGTATGATTTGCATGTCTCAAGTGATTCAAAATCAAGCGAGTCCAAATGATCCATCTGTATGGAGTTTCTTTATGCATATATACCAATAGACATGGTTCGCATGTCTCAATCTTTTCAAAAACGAGTGAGTCCAAAGATCCATCAACATGGAGCTTCTTCATGCGTTTTATATCAATATGACTCAAATGGCAGTGCCACAAGTATGTGGTACTATCATTACTATCTTATATCTTTTGGCATGAACATGTGTATCACTACGATCGAGATTCAATAAACCATTCATTTTAGGTGCAAGACCATTGAAGGTATTATTCAAATAAACAGAGTAACCATTATTCTCCTTAAATGAATAACCGTATTGCGATAGACATAATCCAATCATGTCTATGCTCAACGCAAACACCAAATAACAATTATTTAGGTTTAGCACCAATCTCTATGGTAGAGGGAGTATGCGATGCTTGATCACATCAAGCTTGGAAACATTTCCAACACATATCGTTATCTCACCTTTAGCTAGTCTCCGTTTATTCCGCAGCTTTTATTTCGAGTTACTAACACCGGTATCTAATACCCTGGTTGTTGTGGTGGGCGCACGGCAGATGCCAAGGGATGGCTAAAGAGAGGAGGAGGCTCGAGGGTGCTGGTGGGCTCCAGAGGCGAGGTTGGTATGCGCGGGCGCGGGATGCCAAACATACCCAGGTCCGGGGCTCTCCGGAGAGATAACACCCCTAGTCCTGCCGAGTCTGGTTGGATGATCGATAGTACAATGTTGCTCCTGGAGCTGTGTGGAGGAGGAAGGAAGCTGGCCAAGGCTTAGGCTGCTCCTTCTCTCCGGTATTGCTGTTGGGTGGCTAGTCATATGCTTGCTTGTGTTCCTCTTGTGTTGTCTGCTATCTTCTCCTTGCGTGCCTTGTCTCTCTCCTTTGTAGGCATGGGTTCCTGGGGGGTTTTATAGATCAACCCACCCAGGGTTACAATGGTAATGTGCCGAGTCGGTGGGTCCGTATTGTCGGTGTCCGGGACACCAGGCTGGGTCCTGCTTGTGGGCTTGTGGTTCGCCGGGTTCCCCTAGGCGCGGGCCCCGTGGGCCTAGGGGAACTGTGCTACATCTTGTCGGTCGTCAGGGTGTGGCCGAGTCGAGTCGTGTACAGTAATCTCCGTCAAGCTGCCGCTTGCTGTCGTCAGTGGTGAGGGAGGGAGCACTATTGCCACGCCAGCCTAGGTCAGCGGGTAGGTGAGGGGCACTGTTGCCACGCCCCAGCTGACCACAGGCATGGGTGGAAACACTGTTGTCTTGGTCATCGGTGGTTGAGGTCTCATCCCATCGTACGACCTGGATGGGACGGGAGCTGACCCGTGGCTGGGTTGCCGTGGATGCCACGGGTGGGGCTGGCTTGTTGGGAAAGCCTTGGTTGCGCCGGGTTGAGTTGTCTTGCGCCAGTTGCTGTGGCCGGGTCGAACTACCTTGCCGGGTCGGAGAGTTTGGCCAGGTTGCAGGCCCTGCCGGGTCGAGCGACCCGGCCAGGCGCGTGCCGGTTTGCGGGGCGATGCGGGCCCTGCTGTTTTTGAAAAGGATCCGGGTTCCGTTGCCTGCCCGGGGTTCATCCCCCCGACAGTAGTCCCCGAAGCTGTGAAGGTCCGCCGTCTTTGGATGAGTGGGCCTTCGCAGTTTCCCCCTTGAGCAAGGCGGATTCTGCGGGCGCAGAGTCCAGCAACACCTGCTGTGTGCCGGTTTTCTCGGAAACTTGATCGCGGTATCCCGGCCATGGCGGGAACCGAGCAGTCCGTCGAATCTTGAGGCGATCCCTTGGGCTTCGCGCAGGCGCCATGTGGCGCCCGAAAGTCGGTGGGGCCTGACAGGCCACACGCGTGACGAGATCGGGCGACGGGCTGGGGCCCGCCGCCGCGCGCCCTTTGGCCACGTGCGCGGATTTATTGTGGCGTCTGGGGGCCAGTTGCACTTCCCCGAGCAGTTAGTGCGCGTGTACGTGCGCACTTATTGCGGGGTAGTGGAACGGGTGCGTGCAGACGATCCCACTTCCCCATGTTTGAACCAGGGGTTATAAATTGAGGGGGGCAAGGGGGCGGCGGACACCATTCTCGCTCGTGCCCTCCTGTCCTCCTGCTCCTGCCCTGCTCTTTGCCACCGACGCATAGCTGCACCTGTAGCTCCGAGCAGAGCTTCCTCCATCGTCCATTTTCTTCTTCCTTCTTCTGTCCATGGCGCTGTCGTCAGGCTCCTGGATGGGCTCCAACGTCACCAGCGAGGACATCATGCAGCTTCGAGCTTCGCGGTGCCTGCCGCGGGAGACGGACGTCGGTGTCTGCCAGCCGCGCGGCGAGCAGAGGCCCTGGCCCGAGGGGCAGGAGCGCGTCGTCTTCCTTACGCATTTCGAGCGCGGGTTCGGGTTGCTGGTGAGCACCTTCTTCCACGCGTTCTTGGAGTTCTTCGGGCTCCAACCACACCATCTTGGCGCCGGCGCCATCGTCCAGCTCTCCGGCTTCGTGACCCTGTGCGAGGGGTACCTGGGGGTTGAGCCGACGATCGACCTCTAGGCGCGCTTCTTCTCCCTGAAGTAGCAGGGCCCGTCGGCCGGGGAGTTCGCCGACTGCAGCGCCGCTGTCATCTCGAAGCGGTTGGGGGCGGATTTCCCCAAGATCCCGCTCGAGGATTCTGCCAAGAAGTGGCAGAACTCCTTCTTCTACGTCCGCAACCATGGCGCGGACCATATCAATCTTCCGCCCTTAGTCGTCGTGCCGCCGTGGGTGAAGATGAACTGGGGCTACTAGCTCCGGCGCCCGTCGTAGGAGATCATCAACCTCTGTGAGCGGGTGACGGTGATGAGGATGCAGGAGGGGCTCACCGTCACCGACCTCCTTGCTGCGTTCATCACCCGTCGGGTCCTTCTGCTTGAGAGGCGCTCCTGCCTCATCGGCGAGATGATCGTCCTGCAGGACCCCAACCGAATGGGGTCAATGCGGCTGTCTGTGGAGCAGGTCATGCGCAGCGTCAACGACATCTCCAAGGCCAACCTTGGAGAGGACTGGCGATTCGGCAAGGCGCCATATAGCCAGTCGAACCCGGCGCCACAGGTGAGCGTCTGGTCTTCTTATTTCACTGCCGCGCATCTTCTTATTCGTCCCGACGTGACGCGGGAGATTCTCTTGAACATAATCCGGCATCCTTATGCCCGGGCTCCGTCGCAGGTGGCGCCGATGGCGCCAGAGGAGCCTGCGGCCCAAGGTGGCGAGGAGGTGGCCGAGTCCGACGCCAGCGCTGGGCGTCATGTTGGTAAGTCTTGCATATTTCTTTCTTCATTTTGCCTTGAATTGTTGATCATGTCACGGTGTAGGCGACGCTGATGCCGGTTGTTGGTGTAGCGGCATTGGGCGGGGGAGGCGGCGACGCGGGCGGAGCCGGGTCCTTGCATGGGGCGGCGCCGAGCCGCCCGCATGGAAAGGACAGCGACCCTGGGCCTCAAAGCGCGCGGCGGACCCGGCCAAGCCTGGGAGGCCGGCCAAGAAGAAGCGTGGGAGGCCAACCCCGGCCCGGTCTTGACGGGGTAAGTTTCATTTCCTGCTTGCGCCTGGATTTCTTGAGCTAGTCTTGTCTCTTTTTTGCTTATTCTGCCTTCTTCTTTAGGTCGCCCATCGCGCTTGCGAGGGCAGCGGCGGAGGCTGCGGCTGTCGAAGGGGCCGCGTTCCGCAGGACCCGGTCCGACCTCGCCGGCCTGGCTGGGGAGGAGGGATAGGGTGACTCGGACCTCGGCCTGGACCCGAACGATGCCGAGGCCTTAGCCTGGCGGGACAGGAACCGGGCCGAGGCGGAGCTGGAGGTGGCATCGGTCCAGGCTTGGACCGACGCAGCGGCGGCATGGGCGTGATCCGACGTGGAGCCGGCCTGGCGCGTGATGCCGGAGGGCACGATGGTGGCGGCGACAGTTTTTGTGCCGTCGTCGGTGAGGGAGCGTGGCCGTGGGGGCCGGACTGAGGTGGTGATCCTCGACCGGGAGGTCGTGGAGGTGGGGGGCGACACCCCGCCGCGAGCCGACGTGGTCGAGCACGCGGGGGCTGATGGTGGTGAGGCGGCAGCGTCTTGGAGGAGACGCCACGGGCGGCGGCGCCGGAGGCGCCGTCGGCTATGGAAGAGGCACCATGGGTGGCGGTGCCTGAGGTGGCGACGCAGAGCGTCCCGGCGTCCGAGTCGCCATCGGCACCGGGAGGGGCGTCGGAGGAGGTGTTGGCCGCGTCACAAGCGGCCAGCACGGGGCACGCCTTGTTGCCCCAGCAGGGTGGGCGTCGAGCTGCCGTGCCGCAGCCCACGCGGAGCGGGGGCGCGGCCGTCTCCGGGCCTTAGACCCAGGAGGAGGAGGCGCTGGATGCCGTCAGCCGCCACCTGCGAGGCCGGACGGAGCGGCTTGAGGCTTCGCCCAGGCCGAGGTGGAGCGGACGCGCGACCTGGAGTGTGCCGTTCTGGTAAGTCTTCCTTCTTTTGCTTCCTTGTAATATCTTCTTTGTGGGGGAGCGCCAGCGCACCCACTGGGTGTAGCCCCCGAGGTTCAGGCCAACTACGTAGTAGTTGGGTCGAATCTTTAGATTGCCGGACCTTGTTCTGACTTCTGTCTTTTTTAGCATCTTGACGCCTTCTGGGTTGCCGCCTTCAACCGTCTCCTGGGCAAGCACCGGGAGCTCAAGGAGCAACTTGCTGCCAAGGAGGAGGAGCTTCGCGTCGCCATAGGTACGTTCGTGCTTTTTTCTAGTGGGGGCGCGCTAGCGCACCCACTGGGTGTAGCCCCCGAGATTCGGGCCAACTACATAGTAGTTGGGCCAAATCTTAAGTCTTGCCTTTTTTCTTCTGCTGAACCCTTCTTCTTTGCAGCCGAGGTGCTGTCTTGGCGGACCCGGCTGCTCCGGGCCGGTCATCATTACGATCGGCTTGTTGCTGATGCCGACCGTCTTGGCGTCCAGGCGGCGCAGGCGAGGGCGGAGGCGGCCGCGGCCCGACAGTCTCTTGATGAGGCCGACCGGCTGGATGAGCAGCTGGCGGGTCACAAGAGCCGCCTCGAGGCCGAGGTAGAGCTCCTTAAGGTAGAGGTCACCAAGGTGGTGGAGACTCATTAGGCCCTGGTCGAGGCGGACCAGCAGCGCGGCCAGCTGGCCGACGACAAGGGCCGGCTGCAGGCCGAGGTGGATCGCCTGTGGGAGCAGGCCGCCGCGGCCGAGGAGGCTTGTCAGGATGAGACTCGTCGCCGCGAGGCGGCCGAAGACAAGGACGCTGAGCTGAAGGTGGCCCTTGCTAAGGCGGCCGATCTGGAGAAGGCACTCGGGGAACGCGACCGCGTCATGGAGCGGGAGCGGCATCGTACATTTCTCGAGGCGCAGCACCTGGAAGAGTCCTTCTCCAGTAAGTGCTGCTTCTTTTAGTTTGCCGGGTTGGGACCCGGCTTCTCTTCCTTGTTGTTCTTCTAACTTGCTTCTTCTTTTGCGGCAGGGGCCTTCTCGGAGACGCAGCGGCTGGCGGAGGAAGCTGTCTGCTATTACCGTGATTCGACCGGCGTTGTCGGATCCGGGACGGATCCGCGGACGGCCTGGACCTTCCCAGAGATCATCGCCGCTGCTGAGGCCCGCCTGCGGGTCCTGGGGATGCAGATGGAGCGACTGTCCCAGGCCAGCACCGCGATGACGACGGCCCTGTGGCCGGACTCCGTCCATCCGCACAGCTTCTCGCGCCTGGCGCGTTGGCTGGAGATGGGCCCGGACCGCCTTGGAGAGTGGCGCGTTTCCACCACCCGTGCCGGTGCTGAGATGGCGCTTCAGTTCACACTGTCTTGGCATCCGGATCTTCAGCTGGACGCGCTGATGGGCCAGCGCGCCGGTTCGGAGCAGTTGCTGCAGGAGCAAGGCGGCCGGATCGCCTCCCGGGCCAGCTACATCACCGAGTTCGCCTTCCACGCCGAGTTCCATCCGGAGCGGACGGAAGACGGCAGGGTCGCGGATGGCGATGACTATGGCTTGCTTCTTCGCGATTCGAAGGGGAGGTCGGAGGAGACAGGCGTCTATGGCGATGCGGACACCGTGGAGGACACTGGTGCCTCGCCGGACCTGGAGGCCACCAGGGGAGAGCCGTCGACGTCACGACGCGGTGCTGGAGATGCCTGAGATACTTTAAGTATAATCTTGTTAAGTAGCATGTCCACCCACCCATTGGGGGTTTGTTAGGGTGTAATGAACCCGGGCCGTGGGCCTTTAAGTATTTATGTCTGAATGTCGTGAGTGCTCTTTTACTCTTTGCCTTCTGCTTTTCTGAACCGATTTCATGCGTTTTTTCCTCTCTGAAACCTCCCCCCCGCGAGTCAGACGGCCGAGGCTCCGGTCTGTGACAAGGAGTTCGATTACTTGAGAGGAGCGCGCAGGATTTGGGTCCTTAGAAGCGTTGAGCGCAAGCGAAACACCCACTGGGCCGGCTGGTGGCAATCTGGATTAGCCGGTTGGCGAGCAGCCGATTGTGCGGCTACTTATCTGATGAGCGACGGGTCGGGTTGATCGACCCGGCGGCCTTTGACTTAGTGTATGAAGCATAAAGGAGCTTTGGCCCGTTGTGCTTGCCCGCCGACAACCAAAGCTGGACTGCAGTTTTAGGGCAAAGTGGGGGGCCGTGGCGTCCCAACTTTATCAGGAATCACTAAGTGAGGCGGCGGGGTGGCGATCGAGCCGGCCTGCCCCCAAGCCACCGGGTCGAGCGAGTCTGACCGGTGGCCGGGTTCAGTGGTGAAGTGATGCAGAAAAAAAAGACGCCATAAATTGGTCGACAAAGGGCAGCCCCCGAGTATCGCTTGGGGACCCCGTAGTTTCATGCGTTTACAAAAGGCGATGATGCATACACTCGTGCGGCTAACTGTAAAACAGGCAGAGGAGTTCCGCGTTCCACGGCCGGGTCGTTTCTTTGCCGGCGGTGTCCTTCTTGCACTTCTTTGACTTGCGCGCGTCGATGAGGTAGTGTAGGCGTTGCGGTCGCGCAAGGCCCTGCTCACGATGAATGGGCCCTCCCATGGAGGGGACAGCTTGTGCTGGTCTACCTGCTCTTGGACGATTCGGAGGACGAGGTCGCCTCGCGGAATGCGAGGGGCTTGATCTTCTTGCTGTGGCAGTGCCTCAGGCCTTGCTGGTAGATAGCCGAATGGCTAAGTGCCAGAAGGCGCGCTTCTTCGAGTAGGTCGACGCCGTCTTCGTGTGCCTCTCTGGCTTCGGCTTTGGTGTACATCGCGACGCGCGGCGAGCCAAACTCGACGTCGGTCAGGATGACGGCTTAGGCTCCATAAACGAGGAAGAACGGGGTGAACCCGGTCGACCGGTTCGGCATGGTGCATAGACTCCAGAGCACTGCTGGCAACTCGTCAAGCCAGCTGCCGGGTGAGCGGATAAGTGGCTCGACGAGTCGCGGCTTGATGCGAACAAGATGAGTCCGTTGGCCCGCTCGACCTGCCCGCTGGACTGCGGATGTGCCACGGAGGCCAGATCGAGGCCGATGCCGGAGACGGAGCAGTATTGCTCGAGCGCGCCCTTGGCGAAGTTGGTGCCGTTGTAGGTGATGATGCTGTTCGGCATGCCGTAGCGCACCGCTATGTCCTTGATGAACCGGACGGTTGTTGGCCCATCCAGTTTCTTGATAGGTCTTGCCTCGATCCACTTGGTAAATTTGTCCACTGCCACCAGTAAGTGCGTCATGCCACCTCGAGCGGTTTTGAAGGGTCCCACCATGTTGAGTCCCCAGACTGCGAAGGGCCAGGCGATTGGTATGGTGCGGAGTGCTGACGCCGGCTGGTGGCTGCGTTTGCTGAAGCGTTGGCACCCTTCACATTTGAGAACGAGCGACTCGGCGTCTTCGAGGGCCGTGGGCCAATAGAAACCGTGGCGGAACGCCTTGGCCACCAGGGATCGTGATGCAGCGTGGTGCCTGCACTCGCCCTGGTGAATGTCGAGGAGGATGTCGATGCCGCTATCCTGCTCGACGCAGCGCTGGAACATGCCGGTAGAGCTGCATTTGACGAGCTCATTGTTGATGATGCTGTAGGCGGATGTCCTGCGCTGAACTTGCCGAGCTTCAGTCTCGTCCATGGGGAGAACCCCGTTCTCCAGGAATTCTGATATTTGGAGGGCCCAAGACGGAGCCGCAACCACGGCGAAGATGACCACCAGGGTGGGTTCCGGATCGGCAGCCCCCAAGCCGGGTTGAGCAGCCCCCGGGTCGGGGATGGTGATGGCCGGGTCCGGGATGATGGTGGCCGAATGAGCTGAGCAGCCCCCAGGCCGGGTTCAGCAGTCCCCGGGCCGGCTTGAGGTGTGGCCGGGTCGTCTGGAACACGAATGGACTCAGAGTCCGGTGATGGCTTGATGGACGGCTTGCGCAAGTGCTCGAGGGAGACGCCGGACGGGATGGCTTGTCGTGACGAGGCGATTTTGGCGAGCGTGTCGGCTGCTTCGTTCTCTGCGCGCGGGACATGGACGAACTCGCAGCCCTCGAAGGATCTGGATAGCTTCTAGACGAGGAAGTGGTAGCTTGTCATGTTGGAGTCGCTGAAGGAAATATGCCCTAGAGGCAATAATAAAGTTATTATTTATTTCCTCATATCATGATAAATGTTTATTATTCATGCTAGAATTGTATTAACTGGAAACATGATACATGTGTGAATACATAGACAAACATATAGTCACTAGTATGCCTCTACTTGACTAGCTCGTTAATCAAAGATGGTTATGTTTCCTAACCATAGACATGTGTTGTCATTTGATTAACGGGATCACATCATTAGGAGAATGATGTGATTGACATGACCCATTCCGTTAGCCTAGCACTTGATCGTTTAGTATATTGCTATTGCTTTCTTCATGACTTATACATGTTCCTGTAACTGTGAGAATTATGCAACTCCCGTTTACCGGAGGAACACTTTGGGTACTACCAAACGTCACAACGTAACTGGGTGATTATAAAGGAGTACTACAGGTGTCTCCGAAGGTACATGTTGAGTTGGCGTATTTCGAGATTAGGTTTTGTCACTCCGATTGTCGGAGAGGTATCTCTGGGCCCTCTCGGTAATGCACATCATTATAAGCCTTGCAAGCAATGTGACCAAATGAGTTGGTTACGGGATGATGCATTACGGAACGAGTAAAGAGACTTGCCGGTAACTAGATTGAACTAGGTATTGGATACCGACGATCAAATCTCGGGCAAGTAACATACCGATGACAAAGGGAACAACGTATGTTGTTATGCGGTTTGACCGATAAAGATCTTCGTAGAATATGTAGGAACCAATATGGGCATCCAGGTTCCGCTATTGGTTATTGACCGAGAATAGTTCTAGGTCATGTCTACATAGTTCTCGAACCCGTAGGGTCCGCACGCTTAACGTTACGATGGCAGTTTTATTATGAGTTTATAATTTTTGATGTATCGAAGTTTGTTCGGAGTTCCGGATGTGATCACGGACATGACGAGGAGTCTCGAAATGGTCGAGACATAAAGATTGATATATTGGAAGCCTATGTTTGGACATCGGAAAGGTTCCGGGTGAAATCGGGATTTTACGGGAACACCGGGGGGTTACCGGAACCCTCCCGGGGGTTAATGGGCCTTAGTGGGCCATGAGGGAGAAGAGGAGGGCCGGCCAGGGCAGGCCGTGCGCCCCCTCCCCCCTAGTCCGAATAGGACAAGGAAGGGGGGGCGGCGCCCCCCTTTCCTCTTTCCCCTCCCCCTTTCCTTCTCCACCAAGGCAAGAGGGGGGAGTCCTACTCCCGGTGGGAGTAGGACTCCTCCAGGCGCACCCCAAGGGGGCCGGCCGCAGCTCCCCCTCCCTCCTTTATATACGGGGGCAGGGGGGCACCCCATGACACACAAGTTGATCTACGGATCGTTCCTTAGCCGGTGCGGTGCCCCCCTCCACCATATTCCACCTTGGTCATATCGTCGCAGAGTTTAAGCAAAGCCCTGTGCCGGTAGTACATCATCACCGTCACCATGCCGTCGTGCTGACGAAACTCATCCCCGAAGCTTTGCTGGATCGGAGATCGGGGATCGTCATCGAGCTGAACGTGTGCTGAACTCGGAGGTGCCGTACGCTCGGTGCTTGGATCGGTCGGATCGTGAAGACGTACGACTACATCAACCGTGTTGTGCTAACGCTTCCGCTTACGGTCTACGAGGGTATGTGGACAACACTCTACCCTCTCGTTGCTATGCCATCACCATGATCTTGCGTGTGCGTAGGAAAGTTTTTGAAATTACTACGTTCCCCAACAGTCGCGGGCGTCCCATTCGCTGGAGCACTGCTGCACCACTAGGTCCGAGTCGCCATAACACAGGATGCGCCGGATGCCGAGTTCCTTGGCAAGCCAGAGGCCGTGCACAAGGTCTTCATATTCGGCGACGTTGTTGGAGGCGGCGAAGTGGATCTGGAGCGCGTAGCGGAGCCGGTCTCCCTTCGGAGATGACAGTTGATGCCGGCCCCAAAGCCGAGTCGCATCTTGGACCCGTCGAAGTGCATGCGCTAGTGCATCGAGTCGGGAGGCGGCGGCAAATACTAGGTCTCGGTCCAGTCGACGAGGAAATCGACCAGGGCTTGGGACTTGATCGTGGTGCGGGGCTCGTAGAGGATGGTGTGGCCGGCTAGCTGGATCGCCCACTTGGCGACCCGCCTAGAGGCGTCCCAGCACCCGATGATTTCTTCGATAGGCGCCGTGCTGACAACGGTGACGACGTGCTCTTGGAAATACTGCTTCTGCTTCTTGGCGGTGAGGTACACACCGTAACACATCTTCTGGTAATGCAGGTAGTTCTGCTTGGAGATGGAGAGCACCTCGCTCAGGTAGTAGACTGGTCGCTGGACGGCTTGGATCTTGCCCTTCTCTGGTCACTCGACCATCAGCACCGTGCTGACCGCCCGTGAGGTCGCGGCTATGTAGAGCAACAACAGCTCCTTGTCGGTTGGCGCGGCCAGGACTATGCGGTGGAGAGCATGCGCTTGAGATCTTGGAAGGCCTCGTATGCCTTGCTGTTCCACTCGAACGGGCTTGTCTTCTTCATCAGCTGGTACAGGGGGAGCGCCCTCTCGCCCAGCCGGCTTAGGAACCGGCTGACCGAGGCCAAGCACCCAGTGAACTTCTGAACATCGCACAGCCGAGACGGCTTGCGCATGCGCTCGATGGCCTTGATCTTCTCCGGGTTCGCCTCAATGCCGCGTTCCGAGACGAGGAAGCCGAGCATCTTTCTGGACGGGACGCCGAAGATGCACTTTTCCGGGTTGAGCTTGACCTTGTATTCACGGAGGTTGGCGAATGTTTCCTTCAAATCACCGAGGAGTGTGAGGTGCTGCTTGGTCTTCACCACGATGTCGTCCACATACACGTGGATGTTGCGGCTGAGTTGCGACAGCAGGCATTTCTGCATGCAGCATTGGAAAGTGGCACCGGCATTCTTCAATCCGAATGACATGGTGATGTAGCAATACGCCCCAAAGAGCGTGATGAAGGACGTCTTCAGGGCATCAGTCGGGTCCAACTTGATCTGGTGATAGCCGGAGTAAGCGTCCAGGAAGGACAAGAGCTCGCACCCGGCGGTCGAGTCGATGACTTGGTCGATCCGTGGGAGAGCGAACGGATCCTTGGGACAGGCCTTGTTAAGGCTGGTGTAGTCGATACACATGCGCCAGGTCCTGTTCTTCTTCAGGACGAGGACTGGATTGGCCAGCCACTCGGTGTGAAACACTTCCATTATGAAGCCGGCCGTCAAAAGCTTGGCGACCACTTCACCAATGGTTCTTCTCTTCTCTTCAAAAAATCGTCGGAGGGGTTGACGGACAAGCTTGGCATCCTTGCAGACGTGAAGTTTGTGCTCGGCGTGCTTCCTCGGGATACCCGACATATGTCCTTGGGGGTCCATGCGAAGATATCCCGATTCTCACGGAGGAAGTCGACGAGCTCGCCTTCCTATTTGCTATCGAGGCGGGCGTCTACGACAACATACTTGCTGCAGCTGGGGTCTTCAGGGTTGAGCTTCACTTTCTTGGTCTCCTTGGAGGGCTTGAAGGCAGCCTCGTCTGCCGGGTCCGCAGTCGGAATCGACGCTGCGGAGGCCTTGCTGCCAAGGCGACGATTCGGTCGAGCTGGCGCCGCTCTTCGGCAATGACCAGCGACTCGGCCAACTTGGCACCGTCTTGGGCGCACTCCAGAGACTTGCGATAGTCGCCGGTGACGGTAATGAGGCCCTTGGGACCCGACATCTTCATCTTCAGGTGCGCGTAGTGGGGAACCACCATGAACTTGGCAAGCGCGGGCCGGCCCAACAATGCATGATATGTGTTGGACAGGTCCACCACCTCGAACCAGATTGGTTCACATCGGAAGTGGCTGTTGTCGCCGAACAGGACATCGAGCCGGACCCGGCCAACGGGTGAGCAAGAAAGGCCGGGTACGATGCCGTGGAAGACTGTCCGGGTTGGCTCCAGGTCATCGGCCTTGAGGCCGAGCTTGGTCATCGTGTCGTGGTAGAGGATGTTGATGCTGATGCCGCCATCAATGAGGACTCGAGAGAACTTGCATGTGCGCCACGCGACGATGGTGGGGTTGAGGACGAGGGCGTATCCACCCGGGCTCGGCATGACTGCTGGGTGATCCTCCCGGGTCCAGGTGATCGGGCGATCCGACCAGTGCATGAAATCCGGCTTGGCCGGGACGACGGTGTTCACCTCCTGCCGAAGAAGGCGCTTGTTGCGCTTGTCATTGCCGAGGCTGGTGAAGACAATGTAGGCTGCGTTCTGCTCTGGGTAGGCGTCGTTCCGCATCGTGCCGCCGGCGGGAGGCAGCGGTGGAGGCAGAGGCGGCTGCCCTGCGCCTGGAGCTGGAGCTGGAGCCGGAGGAGGCAGAACATTGAAAAATCGTGGATGTCGCCTAGACGGGGGGGGGGGGTGAATAGGCGTTTTTAAAATAATTACGGTAGAGGCTTGAACAAATGCGGAATAAACCTAGCGGTTAATTTGTCAAGCACAAAACCTACAACAACTAGGCTCCCCTATGTGCACCAACAACTTTTGCTAAGCAAGATAAGCAACTATGTGATAGCAAGATATATGACAAAGACCAATATGGCTATCACAAAGTAAAGTGCATAAGTAAAGGGCTCGGGTAAGAGATAACCGAGGCACGCGGAGACGACGATGTATCCCGAAGTTCACACCCTTGCGGATGCTAATCTCCGTTTGGAGCGGCGTGGAGGCACAATGCTCACCAAGAAGCCACTAGGGCCACCGTAATCTCCCCACGCCCTTGCACAATGCAAGATGCCGTGATTCCACTAAGGGACCCTTGAGGGCGGTCACCGAACCCATACAAATGGCGACCCTTGGGGGCGGTCACCGAACCCGTACACTTTGGCAACCCTTGGGGGCGGTCACCGGAACCCGTCAAATTGCTCGGGGCGATCTCCACAACCTAATTGGAGACCCCGATGCTTGACCGGAGCTTTACACCACAATGATTGAGCTCTGAACACCACCAACCGTCTAGGGCACCAAGGCACCCAAGAGGAACAAGCTCTAGGGTGCCCAAACACCCAAGAGTAATAAGCTTCTCAAACTTCACTTCCACGTATCACCGAGGAGAACTCAAACCGATGCACCAAATGCAATGGCAAGGGCACATGGAGTGCCCAAGTCCTTCTCTCCCAAATCCCACCAAAGCAACTAATGCTAGGGAGGAAAATGAGAGGAAGACCGAAAGAAGAACACGAAGAACTCCAAGATCTAGATCCAAGGGTTTCCCCTCACTTAGAGGAGAAAGTGATTGGTGGAAACGTGGATCTGGATCTCCTCTCTCTTTTCCCTCAAGAACTAGCATGAATCGTTGGCAGGATTCAGAGTTAGCAAGCTCGAAGAAGGTCAACAATGGGGAAGAACACGAGCTCAAAGGATTATGTTCAATGGGGAAGAAGACCCCCTTTTATAGGTGGAGAAAAATCCAACCGTTATGCTCACAGCCCGCACAGAGCGGTACTACCGCTCCAAGGAGCTGTACTACCGCTAGGGCGGTAGAACCCCTTTGAAAAACAACAACGAGGAGGCAAAAGGCCAGTAGAACCGCTGGAGCGGTACTACCGCTTGTCCTCACAATACTACCGCTCGACCTCACGGTACTACCCCAAATGGTAGCGGTACTACTGCTTGCGAGCGGTACTAAAAAATACTTTTGTTGCTACTTCCGCTGAGCCAAACACGAGATTTTGGTCCGGAGCGGTAGTAAAAAATTACATCCGCTCTAGTGGCGGTAGTACCGCTGCAACCTTTACCAAAACAGCCACAACTTTTGCAAACGGACTCCAAATTCAACGAAACCAAGTTTGTTGGAAAGCTAACGACATGGGATAACACAATCTTGATAGAAAATATCAAGAATAAGCAAATGAGAAAAGTCCCATAAGAAAATGGTGAGAACCCTTCATCGGATAAGACCGGTAAAACCTCCAACACCGAAAACATCATAGAAGACGCATGCGAACTTCGTTTTCGATGAACTCAAGCTTGTCATCAGGATGACCATAAGCTCTAAGACTCACAAAGATAACCAAACAAGAACCAAGAAACATGATGCAAGGATGAAATGGGTTGAGATCTCTACTAACGATACGATCAAGCTACCAACTTGAGAGCCCCCCTTGATAGTACGGCAAACGATCCTATAACTCGGTCTCCCAACTACCACCACGAGACCAGTAAAATAGAAAACCTATCAAGGGCAAACCTTTGCCTTGCACATGGTCCACTTGAGCTAGATGAAGACGATCTTGACTCCCTCAAGTTGGACCACCTTTCTTGATTGCGTTGGCTCGATGAAGACTAGATGATTGCTCCCCCATAGTCCACTATGGGTGAGCCACTCTTAGGAACATCTTCACAAGTCCATTGTCACCACAATGGACAACAATCTTCAAGCACTTGATCTCTTCATGATGCATCACTTGAACTTGCACACCGCAACCTAACCCCACAAAGAACTCTCATGAAGGTCATGGGTTAGCACACAAAGTGTAATGGACAATGCTTACCATACCATGGGATCACTAGATCCCTCGGTACATCTTGTGCGCTTTGTGTGTTGAATCTTTCCAACTCTCTTCATTTGGATGACGTCTTGAAGGTGGACATGAATGATCACACAATCTTCTTCTTCAAGAAATACTTGCAATAAGCTCAACACTCACATGACAAACCTTTGTCTTTGGATAATTCCCTAATAGCATTGTGGTCATCACAAACTCTCCTTGAAACCAACAAATGGACTCCAAGAAAAGCCTATGGACAAAACCTTCAAATATAGCTCAAGGCAACCATTAGTCCATAGAGATTTTCATCAATTACCAAAACCAAACATGGGGGCACCGCATGTTCTTTCAATCTCCCCCATTTTGGTAATTGATGACAATCACTTTCAAGAGAGTTTATACAAGGAATTATGCATCACCATGCAATGCAACAACCAATGATGCATGCGAATGAGATGCAATTGCCAAATGCTTAGGAACCAAAACCAAAGCAAGGAGAAAACTCAGAAGACTTCTCCATAAAACTCTCTAAAACTCCTCCATTGGCATCGATTGCCAAAATGGGTGAAAAGCTTAGAAGGCCAAAATAAAAGGTGTTCCTCCATAAATTGTGTATCTCTCAACAAGAGAGTGGAATGCAATACACATATCCAACGGTAAATGCTTGGAGGAAAACAAACTATATTGAGGCCCAAAGATTGCAAAAGAATGATATGCCACAAAGACATAACAAAGAGAGACACAAGCAATCGGAAGATACCAATTGAAGCAAGCAATCAACGGAAGTCAATTGAACCAACTAGACCAATGATCCTACATGCCACAAGAATAAACATATTATGATAAGCGCAAAGGGGTGTTCTAAAGAAACTAGAGAAGCTCCCCATGATTTGTGCACACATAAGAATTTTTGTATTTGAATACAAAGTGCACAAAATAGGATCATAGCTCCCCCAAAATCAATAGAAACTCACATCCAGTGCAAGTGAGCATATAGGAAACAAAGCCTAGCGCTTGCAACAAGCACATGGTTGAGCAACATGTAAAAGAGGCAACTTAAGAATAGGCTCAACCAAAATGATGTGTGTGAGTCATGGAGAGGCACTTGAGAAGACTAAAATTAGGATGAGCATTAAGCATCAACATAGTCTTGAAAGAATGAGGCACACGGTGCAAGGCCTATCATTCCCACACACAACTAGCAAATGGGTTCACAAGCTTACTAATAAGCATATAAAGAACTTATGTTTGTGACAACCCGTGGTGAAGATAGAAGATGAAAGCCTCATCAAGACGAGGGATGCCAATTAAGATGGCAAAAGCCTCGTAAAGATAAGCACGAGGAAAATAATCTTCACCACACAAGAGTGCATCAAGATGCAACGATAGAGGACACACACTCAAGGCAAAGGCTTTCATGGAGCCACCAAAGAAATAACATAAGAAAGACAAGGTGGACGTGAAAGAAAGGATATCATCTATATATGCAACTTCTCCCAAGTGTATAAGGTTCTAGGTAGACAAAATCATGATGATATATGTCTACAAAGAAGGATGTACACCCGATATAGTTACAACACACAGGAACAAGATATCCACAAGGAAGTCATACATATACCAATAAGATATTTGCTTGGAAGCATAGCACATGGCTAGATATGGTCTTATTGTATATAAATGAATTCCTACCACACAACTATCAAAGACATCACAACTAGCAACATGAGATCATCGTTGAGATGCTTTGAGAAAGGAAACAAGTATCACAAAAAAAATGAATTACATGACATGATACAACCCACACAAGGTTGATGCAAGAAATGTGTGCATGAAGTAGATGATGATACTTGTTACCGAGATACCATTGGAAGGATGTAGTAGATACCAAATGAAGGTAGATGGTAGTTCATTGATCATCCTAGCTTGACTCCAATAAGCACATGGTGACATCACCTTCCTTGTGAGTGAGCCGAGCATCCAATGCATCTCCAACCGTTCCTAGAAGGACAACACAAACTAAATGGTACCCAAACTCATCGGGACCAAATAGTTAGAAACACCAATACATAGGACAAACTCCACATAAATATGTGCATATAGATATGAAAATGAATTTCATGCACATCTCATCCAAATTGAGACTAGGTGGAGTTTCCCCTATATATTGTGTTAAAGAAAGAAAGCAAGCCAAATAAAATACATGAAGTAAACATGCATGCTCAAGACTTTCAAAACCCGAAACCAAAAGACAAAGAAATGCCAAGTGAAAAGGATACCAAATGGAGAAATCATCACTTGGAAGATATCATTAAAGATACATCAAGGAATGAGATATCCATTGATACACACTAAATTAAAGATGTCAAACTCCCAAAGAGAGGATGGTTCCAAGCAAACCAAGCTCTCAACAAAGTTTCATGATGGCACAAGGTACCAAAAGAAAATGTCTTGCCTTCCACCAACACACACTTGATAAGGATCACAAGAAGAGTGTTCTAAAGAAAATAGGATAGCTCTCCCACGAGTTGTGCACTATAGAGAATTTGCTTTTGAATACAAAATGCACAAGGTGGGATCACCACTTTCACTATATCTAGAAAACACTAGACAAGAACAAGAAATTAACAAGATCCACAAGTGGTATGGAAGACAATGGGAGTTGACACAAACCTTGGCAAGAGAAAAGGCAAATAAAAATAAAAGCCAATGTAAAGATGATCAATTAAATTCTACCACACATAAGGGATTACCAATTGTCAAAAGACAAGAAGTATTTGGAAACAATTCCCGGTGGTAGATAGCAAGGATATCTGACATCATCTTCACTCCAAACAAAAAGCAAATTGCAACTTGTAGAGCTAACATGCCACTTAGGAACAAGATAATTTACAATATCAATTCTAGGTGACAATATCTCAAATGTACACATTTTCTAGGCTTGTAATATGCACATAGCATATTACTCCCCCATAATGTGATACCAAAAAGAACTTAACAAGAGGCAATAAGAGGATCCAACACGCGACAATCAATGGAATTTTCAGAATTTGAATTTCTCATGAGAGATATACCACCTAGCGACTAGATAATCTTGTAATATCAATACTAGATGGTATTCCTCATGTACAAACATTTATAGGATTGTGAGGTGCACAAAGCACTTCACTCCCCCAAAATGGGATGTTCATTAATCCCTCACACGAGCCAACTAGGATACAAACATGAAGCAAAAAGGCTCAACGCACGACGCACACGTACATGATGTGCAAACCAACACACACATACTTGATTGCTCAAGATAAGCAAGTTGGAAGCACAACATATACAAATACATGCAAGGAACAAAACCAAAACATGCAAGGGGGCAAGTAACTTTCAAGGTAAACAATTTAAGTACAAGTTACGGCAAGGAGGCACATTGGATATAAGATAGAAACTTGATAATCCAATTGACTTGGCTTGAGACTAAGAGAATGATGAAGTCCCCTTAATTCTTCATAATGTAGCCAAGTCTCCAATGCCCTCCAACAACACCTATTGATCAAGTTTGAACTTGTTGGTCCCCAACCAAGTTGGGTCCTAAGAGGTTAGTCACAATAGGCTTGGCAACCCAAATGGTTCTTTTCTTGACACCACTTTGAGTACCAACAAACTTGGCAAACACATTGCCAACCTTATCCTTCCCAAGAGAATAGATATCATCAATAGTAATTGGGTTGGATAAGTTACCACTAGTGCATGAAGAAGCGACGTGGCCTTTCTCACGACATAAGTAGCAACGTCTACTCTTCACTTTCTTCTCACTTGATTTCTCAACAAGAGAAGCATTAACTTGAGTCTTCTTGGGAAGAGGCCTTTCTTCAACTTGATGTTGAGCATGAGATTGAACTTGTGCCGTCTTCCCTTGTTGCTTGACACTAATGGCCTTCTTCTTCAATGGGCAAGATCTAACATGATGCCCTTCTACTTTGCACTTGAAGCAAATAATCTTGGCCGAATTCTTGACTTGTTCTTGGCCCTTCCTTTTGTTCATCTTGGACTTCTTCTTCTTATTGGAGTTGAATCCAAGTCCACCTTTGTCATTGGGGGATTTTTGCACACTCAAGATATTGTTGAGTGTGGATTTCCCTTGATGACTCTTTTCCAAGTCTTTCTTCAAAGAAGTGACTTGGGCCTTGAGCTCTTTGATTTCCTCTACATGGTTAGTCTCAACACAAGTACTAGATGAAGTATAAGCTTCATCGTTAGAGCAACAAGGCAAGGAAAGTAATTCATCACAAGATGTACCAACATTGTGAGTAGATGAATTCCAAGGACTAGCACATTGCAATATACTATTTTGACTAGAAGTAGTGCTAGTATCCACATGAGGCTCACTAGATGTTACCTTAGCAATCATGGCCTCATGAGCTACCTTTAGCACATTATGGGATACTAGAAGATCATCATGAGAGCTTGAGAGCTTTTCATGGCTTTCTTCCAATTTCCCATAATTGCTAGATGGCAACTCAAATTGAGCTCGTAGCTCAACATTCTCCTTCAAAATGGATGCTTCACTAGTAATAGAATTAGTAGCACAAGCATCATCATTAACAACAATAGGAGAGGACAACTTGGCAAGCTCTTTTAGATAAGAAGCTTCAAGTTGAGCATGAGACTCGGTGAGTTTGATGAGCTCACCCTTGATGACCCTTGAGCCATTTTCGAGGTGCTCAAAATCCTCAAGGAGTCTAGCATGAGAAACTTCAAGCTTAGCATTTTTAGTTTTGAAATCATTGGCTACCTCAAGAGCTCTATCATGAGATTCCCTCACTCTAGATAGTTCTAGAGCAAAAGTCTCCTCAAGAGATTCGGAGGTGGTTTGTTCATGTTCAAGAGCTTGAGATAGCTCTGCGATCTCATTTGCGTAATCATGCCCATGAGCTTCCATTTTCTCAATGGTGACCTCATGCTCCTCTAGATGAGATTCCAACTCCTCAATGTATTTCTTGCCATCAATGGCAATGGACATTATTTCCATGAAGTTGGAATAAGCAATTTTATTTTTATGAAGAGCTTTAAAAATCATTTCCCCCTTAGTTTTTAAGGAGGCAACATTATCATTCTCTTCATCATTATCCTCATCATCATTAGCATCAACATAATCATCAAGAGACATATTGGGACACAAAGTAGGAGATACCTTTGACGCCTTAGCCATAAGGCAAAAAGCAATAGATGATGATGTAGGATCCCTTGAGGCACCATTAAACACCACATCGTGTTCCATGGAGTGTTTGGTTTCCTCTACACTGTTAGCACAACAATTCGAGGAAATAGATGCATTTTTATCATGGCAACAAGACATAGCAAGCATATCATCATGAGATCTAGTCAAGCAATTTCTACATGATATGCAAGGATTATCAACACAAGCATGTGAAACATTTGGAGTGCTTGAAGTGTTAAAGCCCAAAGATGAAGCATTGCAATAATATAGTGATGAAGGATCATCCACAATAAGCATACTATCATCATTACAATGACCAACACTACTCACCATATCATTACCTTGTGGCAAACCACATGTAGGTTAAGTAGAAGAAGTTGAGAAGACAATACGACCGAAGGTGGAGGGAGAACAATCATCCCCACAAATCTTGGACACACCATATTTATCTTGAAGCTTTGTCCATAACTCATGAGCATCCCGGAACGACATGAGTTGAAATATAACTACATTGCTCAAAGCATCGAAAAGCACATTAGAAGCTTGAGCATTGAGATAAGAGTTTTTCTCATCCTCTAAAGATAATCTTTGGGGATCCTTTGGAGGAGAAAAACCCATATCTACAATTGGCTCTAAATTTAGGTCCATGACCCTAAAGAGGTTAAGCATGCGAATTACCCAAACATCAAAATTTGTGCCATCGAAACTAAGAGTGTCAGAGAATCCTAATCCCCTAGTCGACATATTCACTCTCTAGGCGGTTAAGCCCAACAAAAAGATACGAGGCTCTGATACCAATTGAAAGATCGTGGATGTCGCCTAGAGGGGGGGGGGTGAATAGGCGGTTTTAAAATAATTACGGTAGAGGCTTGAACAAATGCGGAATAAACCTAGCGGTTAATTTGTCAAGCATAAAAACTAGAACAACTAGGCTCACCTATGTGCACCAACAACTTATGCTAAGCAAGATAAGCAACTATGTGATAGCAAGATATATGACAAAGAACAATATGGCTATCACAAAGTAAAGTGCATAAGTAAAGGGCTCGGGTAAGAGATAACTGAGGCACGCGGAGACGACGATGTATCCCGAAGTTCACACCCTTGCGGATGCTAATCTCCGTTTGGAGCGGTGTGGAGGCACAATGCTCCCCAAGAAGCCACTAGGGCCACCGTAATCTCCTCACGCCCTTGCACAATGCAAGATGCCGTGATTCCACTAAGGGACCCTTGAGGGCGGTCACCGAACCCGTACAAATGGCGACCCTTGGGGGCGGTCACCGAACCCGTACACTTTGGCAACCCTTAGGGGCGGTCACCGAAACCCGTCAAATTGCTCGGGGCGATCTCCACAACCTAATTGGAGACCCCGACGCTTGCCCGGAGCTTTACACCACAATGATTGAGCTCCGAACACCACCAACCGTCTAGGGCACCAAGGCACCCAAGAGGAACAAGCTCTAGGGTGCCCAAACACCCAAGAGTAATAAGCTTCTCAAACTTCACTTCCACATATCACCAAGGAGAACTCAAACCGATGCACCAAATGCAATGGCAAGGGCACACGGAGTGCCCAAGTCCTTCTCTACCAAATCCCACAAAAGCAAGTAATGCTAGGGAGGAAAATGAGAGGAAGAACGAAAGAAGAACACGAAGAACTCCAAGATCTAGATCCAAGGGGTTCCCCTCACTTAGAGGAGAAAGTGATTGGTGGAAACGTGGATCTGGATCTCCTCTCTCTTTTCCCTCAAGAACTACCATGAATCGTTGGAGGGATTGAGAGTTAGCAAGCTCGAAGAAGGTCAACAATGGGGAAGAACACGAGCTCAAAGGATTATGTTCAATGGGGAAGAAGACCCCCTTTTATAGGTGGAGAAAAATCCAACCGTTATGCTCACAGCCCGCACAGAGCGGTACTACTGCTCCAAGGAGCTGTACTACCGCTAGGGCGGTAGAACCCCTTTCAAAAACAACAGCGAGGAGGCAAAAGGCCAGTAGAACCGCCGGAGCGGTACTACCGCTCGTCTTCACGGTACTACCGCTCGACCTCATGGTAGTACCGCAAAATGGTAGCGGTACTACTGCTTGCGAGCGGTACTAAAAAAATACTTCTGTGCCTACTTCCGTTGAGCCAAACACGAGATTTTGGTCCGGAGCGGTAGTAAAAAATTACATCCGCTCTAGTCGCGGTAGTACCGCTGCAGCCTTTACCAAAACAGCCACAACTTTTGCAAACGGACTCCGAATTCAACGAAACCAAGTTTGTTGGAAAGCTAACGACATGGGTTAACACAATCTTGATAGAAATATCAAGAATAAGCAAATGAGAAAAGTCCCATAAGAAAATGGTGAGAACCCTTCATCGGATAAGATCGGTAAAACCTCCAACACCGAAAACATCATAGAAGGCGCATGCGAACTCCATTTTCGATGAACTCAAGCTTGTCATCAAGATGACCATAAGCTCTAAGACTCACAAAGATAACCAAACAAGAACCAAGAAACATGATGCAATGATGCAATGGGT
This sequence comes from Triticum dicoccoides, assembly GCF_002162155.2. Taxonomy (NCBI): domain Eukaryota; kingdom Viridiplantae; phylum Streptophyta; class Magnoliopsida; order Poales; family Poaceae; genus Triticum; species Triticum dicoccoides. Next base: position 112,964,227 of record NC_041383.1, read on the forward strand.
TGAGCTCTCTACTAACGATACGATCAAGCTACCAACTTGAGAGCCCCCCTTGATAGTATGGCAAACGATCCTATAACTCGGTCTCCCAACTACCACCACGAGACCGGTAAAATAGAAAACCTATCAAGGGCAAACCTTTGCCTTGCACATGGTCCACTTGAGCTAGATGAAGACGATCTTGACTCCCTCAAGTTGGACCACCTTTCTTGATTGCGTTGGCTCGATGAAGACTAGATGATTGCTCCCCCATAGTCCACTATGGGTGAGCCACTCTTAGGAACATCTTCACAAGTCCATTGTCACCACAATGGACAACAATCTTCAAGCACTTGATCTCTTCGTGATGCATCACTTGAACTTGCACACCGCAACCTAACCCCACAAAGAACTCTCACGAAGACCATTGGTTAGCACACAAAGTGTAATGGATAATGCTTACCATACCATGGGATCACTAGATCCCTCGGTACATCTTGTGTGCTTTTTGTGTTGAATATTTGCAACTCTCTTCATTTGGATGATGTCTTGAAGGTGGACATGAATGATCACACAATCTTCTTCTTCAAGACATACTTGCAATAAGCTCAACACTCACATGACAAACCTTTGTCTTTGGATAATTCCTTAATAGCATCGTGGTCATCACAAACTCTCCTTGAAACCAACAAATGGACTCCAAGAAAAGCCTATGGACAAAACCTTCAAATATAGCTCAAGGCAACCATTAGTCCATAGAGACTGTCATCAATTACCAAAACCAAACATGGGGGCACCGCATGTTCTTTCAAACGTCTCCCCTCATGATGCGCTTGGTGATGGCACACTGCCGAAGCGTGTGCGTGGAGGGTCTTGCACTGCTGTGGTGCTTGCATGGGGCGTCGAGCATCTCTTCGAAACTCATGGTGGGTTGTCATGCCATCTTGCCGGTCTGCCGGTGCTTCGCTGCCGGGTCCGCCGCGGGCTCGGCGGCCGCGAAGAGCCGATTATCGTGACGCTGCGCCGGCTGGTCGGCCTTGCGCTTGTTGTTCCGATGATGCTGCTGCCGGCTGCTTTTGCCAGCCGGCTTCGGGGAGGAACCGGCTTTGCCTTGCCAGCTTCGTCCAGCGCCACCTGGATCTTGTCCGCCGTCACCATGAGCGCGGCCATAGTGGCCGGCTCGGAGCGTAAGAGCTTGTGCTTGAGGAGGGTGCCGTCTCGGCACCCGCTGACGAAGTACTGGATCGCCTGGACTTCATAGACGCCCTCGCAGCTGTTTCGGAGCTTGGTCCAGCGTGCGAGGTACTCGCGACCCGTATCCGTCGGCCCCTACACGCACGTGGCGAGCTGGCTAGGGTGACTGGGTCGCTTTTAGGTCCCCGTGAAGTTACGGACAAAGGCCTCCTCGAAGTCGACCCACGCATTGATGCTGCCCATCGGCATACTATTCAACCACGTGCGGGCCGACCCCTGGAGCATGATTGGTGCGTAGCGCACGGCTAGATGATGATTGGCACCGGTGATGCCAATGGCCGTGGTGTAGTCGGTGAGCCAGTCTTCTGGCTTCACGGTCCCGTTGTACTTGGGGGTGTCGCGGGGGAGCACGAACCCTTTTGGAAAGGGCTCCTCCCGGATGCATGGGCCGAAGCACGCCGGCCCGATAGCACCGCTCTCCTCCACCTCCAAGGAGCGAGCGAGCTGATCGAGGCGGTGGCACGCGTCGGCGTCATCAATGGCGCGTGGGCCGAGTCGGCTGGCGGCCAGGCCCCGAGGGGCCGGGTCGGTTGGAGCCGGACGCCGGCCATGCTGGCCGGGTCCGCGCTGGGTCTCTGGGGCGGGCTCGTTGCCTAGAGCGTCGGCGGCGGTGGCTGCCGGGTTGCATCGAGTCCGGGCTTGGCTGGAGTGTGCCTCGCCAGGTGGCGAGGAAGACGTGTGCAGAAGTTTGCCGGGTCCACCAAGACGGGCGGAGCCGGACCCCGCCGGCTTGGCGAGTTGGTTGAGGCGATCCTGCTGGGTGTTGGCGGTGCGGAGGAGCTCGTGCATCCGCCCGATGCGCTCCTTGAGCTCCTTGCCCGCAAGTTGGTTGAGGCCGACCGCGGCTGCCTCCGCAGTGCGCATGTTCTTCACTAGGGTCTCGTAGACGGTCCGAATGGCGCCGAAGGCTCGGCCGGTCGCTCCTCCCCGGGCGCGAGCGTCGGCGACCCAGCTTTGCTCGGCCGCGGCGGGCGTAACTCCATGGGCAGCGTCGTGCTCTATCTGAGCGGCCTCCAGGCGACACTTGGTGGCGGCCAGCGTCTCGGACAGGTCCAGCATCTGCTGGCGTCTATCCTTGAGCTGGGTTCGAGCTTCGGCGACATTGGTGGCATCGACGTCGGTGCCGATGGGGATGCGGAGGCTCTACATCGCAGCGCGCAGCGGATCGGATGGCTCGGTCCATTCCACGGTGGCCCTGGCTTCCACGGCTTTCCTCGTCTGGCTCGACGAGGATGAGGCACCATCGCCTGTGACGTAAACCTCCACATGGACGTCCATCTCCCCAGCAGCAATGCCACTACCGAGGGAGAGAGAAGAGTCGGAGTAGCTGAGAACCTCGCTGGGGTACTTGTCGGCCGCGAGCGCATCGGAGATGCGGAGCGCGGCGAAGGAGGCGGCGAGCGCGCCGACGACATCATCCGCCAGTGCAACGGACTTGTCGGTGTAGGATAAGTGGCCCATCTGAAGCATGCTCCCGACCAGCTCCTCGAGCTTCCCCGTGGTGGGCGCCAACTTTTGTGGTGGGTGCACGGCAGATGCCAAGGGATGGCTAAAGAGAGGAGGAGGCTCGAGGGTGCTGGTGGGCTCTAGAGGCGAGGTTGGTATGCGCGGGCGCGGGATGCCGGACATACCCAGGTTCGGGGCTCTCTGGAGAGATAACACCCCTAGTCCTGCCGAGTTTGGTTGGATGATCGATAGTACAATGTTGCTCCTGGAGCTATGTGGAGGAGGAAGGAAGTTGGCCAAGGCTTGGGCTGCTCCTTCTCTCCGGTATTGCTGTTGGGTGGCTAGTCCTATGCTTGCTTGTGTTCCTCTTGTGTTGTCTGCTATCTTCTCCTTGCATGCCTTGTCTCTCTCCTTTGTAGGCGTGCGTTCCTGGGGCGTTTTATAGATCAACCCACCCAGGGTTACAATGGTAATATGCCGAGTTGGTGGGTCCATATTGTTGGTGTCCGGGACACCAGGCTGGGTCCTGCTTGTGGGATTGTGGTTCGCCGGGTTCCCCTAGGTGCGGGCCCCGCAGGCCTAGGGGAACTGTGCACCGTCTTGTCGGTCATTAGGGTGTGCCCGAGTCGAGTCGTGTATAGTACTCTCCGTCAGGCTGCCGCTTGCTGTCGTCAGCGGTGAGGGCAGGAGCACTGTTGCCACGCCAGCCTTGGTCAGTGGGTAGGTGAGGGGCAATGTTGCCACGCCTCGGCTGACCACAGGCATGGGTGGAAACACTGTTGTCTTGGTCATCAGTGGTTGAGGTGTCATACCATCGTACGGCCTGGATGGGACGGGAGCTGACCTGTGGCTGGCTTGCCGTGGATGCCACAGGTGGGGCTCGCTTGTTGGGGAAGCCTTGGTTGCGCCAGGTTGAGTTGTCTTGCGCCAGTTGCTATGGCCGGGTCGACGTACCTTGCCGGGTCGGAGAGTTTGGCCGGGTTGCAGGCCCTGCCGGGTCAAGCGACCCGGCCAGGCGCATGCCGGTTTGCGGGGCGATGCGAGCCTTGCTGTTTTTGAAAAGGATCCGGGTTCCGTTGCCTTCCCGGGGTTCATCCCCCTATACTGGTGCTATTAGGAGTACTAGTAAAGTACATATTAATATAATGTATATCCAATATACTTCTGTCGACCTTGCCAGCTTTCTCATCTACCAAGTATCTAGGGTAGTTCTGCTTTAGTGACCGTTCCCCTCATTACAGAAGCACTTAGTCTCCGGTTTGGGTTCAACCTTGGGTTTCTTCACTAGAGCAGCAACCGATTTACCGTTTCATGAAGTATCCCTTCTTTCCCTTGCCCTTCTTGAAACTAGTGGTTATACTAACCATCAACAATTGATGCTCCTACTTGATTTCTACTTTCACGGTGTCAAACATCGCGAATTTCTCAAGGATCATCATGTCTATTTCTACGTCTTGAGCTTGCGTTGGTTTTCCCCGAAGAGGAGAGGGTGATGCAGCAAGTGTAGCGTAAGTATTTCCCTCAGTTTTGAGAACCAAGGTATAAATCCAGTAGGAGGCTCCTCAAAAGTCCCACGCACCTACACAAACAAACTGAGAACCCGCAACCAACGCGATAAAGGGGTTGTCAATCCCTTCACGACCACTTGCAAAAGTGAGATCTGATAGAGATAGTATGATAAGATAAATATATTTTTTGTATTTTATAATATAGATGCAAAAAAGTAAAGATGCAAATAAAAGTAGATTGGAAGCAAATACGATAGGAGATAGACCCGGGGGCCATAGGTTTCAGTAGAGGCTTCTGTCGAGATAGCATAAGTATTACAGTAGGTGAACAAGTTACTGTCGAGCAATTGATAGAAAAGCGAATAATTATGAGATTATCTAGGCATGATCATGTATATAGGCATCACGTCCATAACAAGTAGACCGACTCCTGCCTGCATCTACTACTATTACTCCACACATCGACCGACTCCTGCCTGCATCTAGAGTATTAAGTTCACAAAGAACAGAGTAACGCATTAAGAAAGATGACATGATGTAGAGGGATAAACTCATGCAATATGATATAAACCCCATCTTTTTATCCTCGATGGCAACAATACAATACGTGTCTTGCAACCCTTTCTGTCACTGGGTAAGAACACCGCAAGATTGAACCGAAATCTAAGCACTTCTCCCATGGAAAGAAAGATCAATATAGTAGGCCAAACCAAACCGATAATTCGAAGAGACTTGCAAAGATAACGCAATCATATAAAAGAATTCAGAGAATATTCAATTATTAACCATAGATAAACTTGATCATAAACCCACAATTCATCGGATCTCGACAAACACACCACAAAAAGAGATTACATCGAATAGATCTCCACAAGAGAGGGGGAGAACATTGTATTGAGATCCAAAAATAGATAAGAAGCCATCTAGATAATAACTATGGACCCGTAGGTCTGTGGTAAACTACTCACAACTCATCGGAGGGGCAAGGATGTTGATGTAGAGGCCCTCTATGGTCGATTCCCCCTCCGGCAGAACACCGGCGAAAGCTCCAAGATGGGATCTCGCGGATACAGAAGGTTACGGCGGTGGAAATTGTGTTTCGGGTGCTCCTTGGATGTTTTCAGGGTACGTAGGTATATATAGGAGGAAGAAGTACGTCGGTGGCTTCCCGAGGGGCCCACGAGATAGGGGGGTGCGCCCTACAAGGGGGGGGGGGGCGCCCTCCTATCTCGTGGCCGCCTCGGTTGCTTCTTGGCTTGCACTCCAAGTCCTCCGGATCGCGTTCGTTCCAAAAATCACGCTCTCGAAGGTTTCATTCCGTTAGGACTCCGTTTGATATTCCTTTTCTTCGAAATACTGAAATAGGCAAAAAACAACAATACGAGCTGGGCCTCCGGTTAGTAGGTTAGTCCCAAAAATGATATAAATGTGTAAAATAAAGCCCATAGACATCCAAAAGGGGTAATATAATAGCATGGAACAATAAAAAATTATAGATACGTTGGAGACGTATCAAGCATCCCCAAGCTTAATTCATGCTCGTCCTCGAGTAGGTAAATGATAAAAAAGAAATTTTTGATGTGGAATGCTACCTAGCATAATTCTCAATGTAATTTTCTTTATTGTGGCATGAATGTTCAGATCCAAATGATTCAAAATAAAAGCTTATAAAACATAAAAATAATAATGCTTCAAAGCATACTAACAAATAATCATGTCCTATCAAAATAACATAGCCAAAGAAAGCTTATCCCTACAAAATCATATAGTTAGGCCATGCTTAATTTTCATTACACAAAATACTCCCATCATGCACAACCCCGATGACGAGCAGAGCAATTGTTTCATACTTTTTAACACGCTTCAGCTTTTTCAACTCTTATGCAATACATGAGCGCAAGCCATGGACATAGCACTATGGTGGTATATGGTGGTTATGAGGACAAAAAGGGAGAAGATAGTTTCACATCAACTAGGCGTATTAACGGGCTATAAGGAGATGCCCATTAATTGATATCAATGTGATTGAGTAGGGATTGCCATGCAACGGATGCACTAGAGCTACAAATATATGAAAGCTCAACAAAAAGAAACTAAGTGGGTGTGCATCCAACTTGCTTGCTCACGAAGACCTAGGGCATTTTGAGGAAGCTCATCATTGGAATATACAAGCCAAGTTCTATAATAAAAAATTCCCACTTAGTATATGAAAGTGACAACATATGAGACTCTTATCATGAAGATCATGGTGCTACTTTGAAGCACAAGTGTGGAAAAAGAGATAGTAGCATTGTCCCTTCTCTCTTTTTCTCTCATTTTATATTTTTTTTCTTTTCTTTTTTTTTTCTCTTTTCTCTTTTTTCTTTTTTCTTCTTTTCTTTCCTTGGCCTCTTTTTTTTCTTTTTGGCCTTTCTCAATTTTTTTTCTTTCTCATTTTTTTTCTTTTTGTAAAGTCCGAAGTCTCATCCCGACTTATGGGGGAATCATAGCCTTCATCATCCTTTCCTCACTAGGACAATGCTCTAATAATGAAGATCATCACACTTATATGGATTTACAACTCAAGAATTACAACTCAAAGCTAGAACAAGATATGACTCTATATGAATGCCTCCGGCGGTGTACCGGGATATGCAATGAATCAAGAGCGACATGTATGAAAATTATGAAGGTGGCCTTGCCACAAATACGATGTCAACTACATGATCATGCACAAGAGCAATATGACAATGATGGAATGTGTCATAATAAACGGAACGGTGGAAAGTTGCATGGCAATATATCTCAGAATGGCTATGGAAATGCCATAATAGGTAGGTATGGTGGCTGTTTTGAGGAAGGTAAATAAAGGGTTCAAGCTACCGGTGAGAGTTGCGCGGTAATAATAAAGGCTAGCAAAGTAAAAGGATGAGTGTGCATATGTCCATGGACTCACATTAGTCAAAAAAGAACTGATGTACTTATTGCAAAAGTCTACTTCGCCCTCGAAGCAAAGTACTACTACGCATGCCCCAAGAGGGATAGATTGGTAGGAAAAGACCATCGCTCGTCCCCGACTGCCACTCATAAGGAAGACAATCAAAAGAGCACTTGGTGAATTGGTCTTGTCTCGATCCACTTGGTGAATTTGTCCACTGCCACCAGTTAGTGCGTCATGCCACCTCGAGCGGTTTTGAAGGGTCCCACCATGTTGAGTCCCCAGACCGCGAAGGGCCAGGCGATCGGTATGGTGCGGAGTGCTGACGCCGGCTGGTGGCTGTGTTTGTTGAAGCACTGGCATCCTTCACATTTGAGGACGAGCGACTCGGCGTCTTCGAGGGCCGTTGGCCAGTACAAGCCGTGGCAGAACGCCTTGGCCACGAGGGATCGTGATGCGGCGTGGTGCCCGCACTCGTGCTGGTGAATGTCGAGGAGGATGTCGATGCCACGATCCTGCTCGACGCAGTGCTCGAACACACCGGTAGAGCTGCGCTTGACGAGCTCGTTGTTGATGATGCTGTAGGCGGACGCCCGATGCTGAACTTGCCAAGCCTCGGTCTCGTCCATGGGGAGAACCCCGTTCTCCAGAAACTCTGATATCGACAAGGCCCAAGACGGGGCCGCGACAACGGCGAAGACGGCCACCTGGGTGGGTTCCGAGTCGCTGTCTCCCAAGACGGGTTGAGTAGTCCCCTGGTTGGTGACGGTGACGGCCGGGTCCGGGGTGATGGTGACCGGGTTGAGCTGAGCAGCCCCCGGGCCGGGTTTGGCAGCCCCCGGGCCGGGTTCAGCAGCCCCCGGGCCGGGTTCAGCAGCCCCCAGGCCGGGTTCAGCAGTCCCCAGGCTGGCTTGCGGCGCGGCCGGGTCTTCTGGGATGTGGATGGACTCAGAGTCCGGCGACAGCTTGATGGACGGTTTGCGCAGGTGCTCGAGGGAGACGCCGGACAGGATGGCTTGGCGCGACGAGGCGATCTTGGCAAGCGTGTCGGCTGCCTCGTTCTCCGCACGCGGGACGTGGAGGAACTCACAGCCATCGAAGGATCCGGACAGCTTCTGGATGAGGAAGTGGTAGCTTGCCATGTTGGAGTCGCGGGCGTCCCACTCGCTAGAGCACTGCTGCACCACCATGTCCGAGTCGCCGTAGCATAGGATGCGCCGGATGCCGAGTTCCTTGGCGATCCGGAGGCCGTGCACAAGGGCTTCGTATTCGGCGACGTTCTTGGAGGCGGCGAAGTGGATCTGGAGTGCGTAGCGGAGTCGGTCACCCTTTGGGGATGACAGTACGATGTCGGCCCCTAAGCCGAGTCGCGTTTTGGACCCGTCAAAGTGCATGAGCTAATGCGTCGAGTCGGGAGGCGGCGGCAGGTACTGGGTCTCAGTCCAGTCGACGAGGAAGTCGGTCAGGGCCTGAGACTTGATCGTGGTGTGGGGCTTGTAGAGGATGGTGTGGCCGGCTGGCTGGATCGCCCACTTGGCAACCCGGCCAGAGGCGTCCCGGCACCCGATGATTTCTCCGATAGGCGCCGTGCTAACGACGGTGATGACGTGTTCTTGAAAGTACTGCTTCAGCTTCTTGGCGGTGAGGTACACACCGTAACACATCTTCTGGTAGTGCGGGTAGTTCTGCTTGGAGGTGGAGAGCACTTCGCTCAGGTAGTAGACCGGGCGCTGGACGGCCTGGATCTTTCCCTTCTCCGGTCGCTCGACCACCAGCATCGTGCTGACCGCCCGCGAGGTCGCGGCTGTGTAGAGCAACAATGGCTCCTTGTCGGTCGGTACGGCCAGGACTGGTGCGGTGGAGAGCATGCGCTTGAGGTCTTGGAAAGCTTCGTTCGCCTTGCAGTTCCACTCGAACGGGCTTGTTTTCTTCATTAGCTGGTACATGGGCGGTGCCTTCTCACCCAGCTGGCTTAGAAACTGGCTGACCGAGGCCATGCAGCCTTTAAACTTCTGGACATCGCGCAGCCGGGTTGGCATGCGCATGCGCTCGATGGCCTTGATCTTCTCCGGGTTCACCTCGATGCCGCGTTCCGAGACGAGGAAGCCTAGCAGCTTTTCGGCTGGGACGCCGAAGACGCACTTTTCTGGGTTGATCTTGACCCTGTATTCACGGAGGTTGGCGAATGTTTCCTTTAGATCGTCGAGGAGCGTGAGGTGCTGCTTGGTCTTCACCATGATATCGTCCACGTACACGTGGATGTTGCGGCCGAGTTGCGGTAGCAAGCATTTCTGCATGCACCGTTGGAAGGTGGTGTCGGCGTTCTTCAAACCGAACGACATGGTGATGTAGTAGTACGCCCCAAAGGGCGTGATGAAGGACGTCTTTAGGGCATCGGTCGGGTCCAGCTTGATCTGGTGATAGCCGGAGTAGGCGTCCAGGAAGGACAGGAGCTCGCACCCGGCGGTCGAGTCGGTGACTTGGTCGATCCGCGGGAGAGCTAATGGATCCTTGGGACAGGCTTTGTTGAGGCTGGTGTAGTCGATACACATGCGCCAGGTCTTGTTCTTCTTTAGGACGAGGACTGGGTTGGCCAGCCACTCGGGGTGAAACACTTCCATTATGAAGCCGGCCGCTAAGAGCTTGGCGACCTCTTCACCAATGGTTCTTCTCTTCTCTTCGGAAAATCGACGGAGGGGTTGACGGACAGGCTTGGCGTCCTTGTGGACGTGGAGTTTGTGCTCGGCATACTTCCTCGAGATACCCGGGATGTCTTTGGGGGTCCATGCGAAGATATCTAGATTCTCACGGAGGAAGTCGACGAGCTCGCCTTCCTATTTGCTGTCGAGGCGGGCGCCTATGACAACGTACTTGCTGCAGCTGGGGTCTTCCGGGTTCAGCTTCACTTTCTTGGTTTCCTTGGAGGGCTTGAAGGCGGCCTCATCGGCCGGGTCCGAGGTCGGGATCGACGCGTCGGAGGCCTCGCCTGCCAGGGCGATGATCCGGTCGAGCTGGCGCCGCTCCTCAGCAATGACCAGTGACTCGGCCAGCTTGGCGCCGTCTCGGGCACACTCCAGAGACTTGCGGTAGTCGCCGGTGATGGTAATGATGCCATTGGGACCTGGCATCTTTATCTTCAGGTACGTGTAGTGGGTAACCGCCATGAATTTGGCGAGCGCGGGCCGGCCCAGCAGCGCATGATACGCGCTGGACAGGTCCACCACCTCAAACCAGATCGGTTCGCGTCGGAAGTGCGTGCTGTCTCCGAACAGGACATTGAGCCAGACCCGGCCAATGGGTGAACACGAGAGGCCGGGTACGATGCCGTGGAAGACTGTCCGGGTTGGCTCCAGGTCCTCGGCCTTGAGGCCGAGCTTGGTCATCGTGTCGCGGTAGAGGATGTTGATGCTGCTGCCGCGCGACGGTGGTGGGTTTGAGGACGAGGGCGTATCCACCCGGACTCGGCATGACTGCCGGGTGATCCTCCCGGGTCCAGGTGATCGGGCGATCCGACCAATGCATGTAGTCCGTCTTGGCCGGGACGACGGTGTTCACCTCTTGCCGGAAGAGGCGCTCGCTGCGCTTGTCGTCGTCGAGGCTGGTGAAGATGATGTAGGCCGCGTTTTGGTCCGGGTAGGCGTCGTTCTGCATCGCGCCGCCGGCGGGAGGCAGTGGTGGAGGCGGGGGCGGCTGTCCCGCGCCCAGAGCCGGAGCCGGAGCCGGAGGAGGCGGAACGTCGTCCCTCATGATGCGCTTGGTGATGGCGCACTGTCGAAGCGTGTGCGTGGAGGTTCTTGCACCGCTGTGGTGCTTGCATGGGGCGTCGAGCATCTCTTCAAAGCTGGTGGCGGGTTGCCATGGCATCTTGTCGGTCTACCGGCGCTTCGCTGCCGGGTCCGCCGCAGGTTCGGCGACCGCGACGAGCCGGTTGTCGTGATGTTGCGCCGGCTGGTCGGCCTTGCGCTTGCTATTCTGGTGATGCTGCTGCCGGCTGCTTTCGTCGGCCGGCTTCGGTGGAGGGACCGGCTTTGCCTTGCCGGCTTCATCCAGCGCCACCTGGATCTTCATGGCGGAGTCGGCGTTGGTGTACTTGTCCACTGTCACCATGAGCGCGGCCATGGTGGCCGGCTCGGAGCGTAGAAGCTTGTGCTTGAGGAGGGTGCCGTCTCGGCACCCGCTGACGAAGTATTGGATCGCCTGGACTTCATGGACGCCCTCGCAGCTGTTCCAGAGCTCGATCCAGTGTGCGAGGTACTCGCGGCCGGTCTCCGTCGGCCCTTGCATGCACATGGCGAGCTGGCTGGGGCGACCGGGCCGATTGTACGTCCCCGTGAAGTTGTGGACAAATGCCTCCTCGAAATCGACCCATGCGTTGATGCTGCCCATCGGCATGCTTTTCAACCATGTGCGAGCCAATCCTTGGAGTATGAGCGGTGTGTAGTGCACGACGAGACGACGATTGGCACCGGTGATGCCAATGGCCGTGGTGTAGTCGGTGAGCCAGTCTTCTGGCTTCATGGTCCCATTGTACTTGGGGGTGTCGCGGGGAAGCACAAACCCCTTGGGGAAGGGCTCCTCCCGAATGTGTGGGCCGAAGCACGCCGGCCCGATAGCGCCACTCTCCTCCACCTCCAGGGAGCGAGCGAGCTGATCAAGGCGGTGGCGCGCGTCGGCATCGTCGATGGCGTGCGGGCCGAGTCGACTGGCGGCCAAGCCCCGAGGGGCTAGGTCGGCTAGAGCCGGACGCCGACCATGCTGGATGGGTCCGTGCTGGGTCTCTAGGGCGGGCTCATTGCCCAGAGAATCGGCGGTGGTGCCGGACGGGTTGCGCCGGGTCCGGGATTGGCCGGAGTACACCTCGCCGCGCGGCGAGGAGGCCGTGTGCAGGTGGTGGGGAACGTAGCAGAAATTCAAAATTTTCTATGCATCACCAAGATCAATCTATGGAGATACTAGCAACGAGAGAGAGGGGAGTGCATCTTCATACCCTTGAAGATCGTGATGCGGAAGCATTACAAGAACGCGGTCGGTGGAGTCGTTCATGAAGCGATTCAGATCGCGGCCGAATTCGATCTAAGCACCGAAGAACGGTGCCTCTGTGTTCAACACATGTGCAGCCCGGTGACGTCTCCCGTGCCTTGATCCAGCAAGGAGATAGGGAGAGGTTGGGGAAGACTCCATCCAGCAGCAGCACAACGGCGTGGTGGTGATGGAGGAGCGTGGCACTCCAGCAGGGCTTCACCAAGCACTGCGAGAGACGAGGAGGGAGAGGGGTAGGGCGGCGCCAGGAGAGATGGAAACTCATGTTCATGGCAGCCCCAAAACCCCCACTATATATAGGGGAAGGGGAGAGGGGGCCGGCCCCCTCCAGATCCCATCTAGAGGGGAGGGGCGGCGACCAGGAGGGGAGGCTTGCCCCCCAAGCAAGGTCGAGGCGCCCCCCTCCCCTAGGGTTTTCAACCCTAGGCGCCTTGGGCCCTTGGGGAGGGGCGCACCAGCCCACTAGGGGCTGGTTCCCTCCCATATTCAGCCCATCAATCCCCTCGGGGCAGGTGGCCCCACCCGATGGACATCTGGACACCTTTCGGTGGTCCCGGTACAATACCGATAACCGCCGAAACTATTCCGGTGACTGAAACTGGACTTCCCGTATATAAATCTTTACCTCCGGACCATTCCGGAACTCCTCGTGACGTCCAGGATCTCATCCGAGACACCGAACAACATTCGGTGACCACATACAAACTTCCTTTATAACCCTAGCGTCATCGAACCTTAAGTGTGTAGACCCTATGGGTTCGGGAATCATGCAGACATGACCCAGACAGCTCTCTGGCCAATAACCAACAGCAGGATCTGGATACCCATGTTGGCTCCCACATGTTCCACCACGATCTCATCGGATGAACGACGATGTCAAGGATTCAAGCAATCCCGTATGCAATTCCCTTTGTCAATCGGTATGTTACTTGCCCGAGATTCGATCATCGGTATCCCAATACCTCGTTCAATCTCGTTACCGGCAAGTCACTTTAATCATTCCGTAATGCATGATCCCGTGACTAACTACTTATTCACATTGAGCTCATTATGATGATGCAATGCCGAGTGGGCCCAGAGATACCTCTCCGTCATACGGAGTGACAAATCCCACTCTCAATTCATGCCAACCCAACAAACACTTTCAGAGATACCTGTAGTGCACCTTTATAGTCACCCAGTTACGTTGTGACGTTTGGTACACCCAAAGCACTCCTACGGTATCATGGAGTTACACAATCTCATGGTCTAAGGAAATGATACTTGACATTAGAAAATCTTTAGCAAACGAACTACACGATCTTGTGCTATGCTTAGGATTGGGTCTTGTCCATCACATCATTCTCCTAATGATGTGATCCCGTTATCAATGACATCCAATGTCCATGGTCAGGAAACCATAACCATCTATTTATCAACGAGCTAGTCAACTAGAGGCTCACTAGGGACATGTTGTGGTCTATGTATTCACACATGTATTACGGTTTCCAGTTAATAAAATTATAGGATGACCAATAGACAATTATCATGAACAAGGAAATATAATAATAACCATTTCATTATTGCCTCTAGGGCATATTTCCAACAGTCTCCCACTTACACTAGAGTCAATAATCTAGTTCACATCACTATGTGATTGTAATGAATCCAACACCGATGGTGTATGATCATATCTCGCTTGTGAGAGAGGTTATCAGTCAACGGGTCTGAATCTTTCAGATCCGTGTGTTTTACAAATCTGTATGTCATACTGCAGCTTCTATGCTCTATTTGGAGCTATTCCAAATAACTGTTCTACTATACGAATCCGGTTTACTACTCAGAATCATCCGGATTAGTGTCAAAGTTTGCATCGACGCAACCCTTTACGATGAACTCTTTTACCACCTCCATAATCGAAAAAATTTCTTAGTCCATTAGTTACGAAGGATAAGTCTGACCGCTGTCCTGTGATTCATTCCTAGATCACTCTTGTACCCCTTGACTGACTTATGCCAAGGCACACTTCAGGTGTGGTACACAGCATAGCATATTGTAGAGCCTACGTCTAAAGCATAGGGGATGACCTTCGTCCTTTCTCTCTTTTCTGCCATGGTCAGGTGTTGAGTCTTACTCAATACTCACACCTTATAACACACCTAAGAACTCCTTCTTTGTCGATCTATTTTGAACTCCTTCAAAATCTTGTCACGGTATGTATTCATTTGAAAGTACTATTAAGCGATTTTGATCTGTCCTTATAGATCTTGATGCTCAATGTTCAAGTAGCTTAATCCAGGGTTTCCATTGAAAAACACTTTTCAAATAACCCTATATGCTTTCCATAAACTCTGCATCATTTCTGATCAACAATATGCCAACAACATTTACTCATCAGAAATTCTACAGTGCTCCCACTCACTTCTTTGGAAATACAAGTTTCTCATAAACTTTGTATAAACCCAAAATCTTTGATCGTCTTCATCAAAGTGTATATTCCAATTCCGAGATGCTTACTCCAATCCTTAGAAGGATTGCTGGAGCTTTGCATACTTGTTAGCATCTTTCAGGATTGAAAAAACCTTCTGGTTGTATCACATACAACCTTTCCTCAAGAAAATCGTCGAGGAAACAATGTTTTTACATCCTATATGCAAGATTTCATAAATAATGCAGTAACTGCTAATATAATTCCAATAGACTCTTAGCATCGCTACGAGTGAGAAAGTCTCATCGTAGTCAACTCCTTGAACTTGTCAGAAAACATCTTAGCGACAAGTCGAGCTTTCTTAATGGTGACACTTACCATCATTGTCCGTCTTCCTTTTGAAATCCATCTGTACTCAACAGCCTTATGACCATTGAGTAGTTCTTCCAAAGTCTACACTTTTTTTCATACATGGATCCTCTCTCGGATTTTATGGCCTCTAGCGATTTGTCGGAATCCGGGCCCACCATCGCTTCTCCATAGCTCGTAGGTTCATTGTTTTCTAGCAACATGACCTTCAAGACAGGATTACTGTACCACTCTGAAGTAGTACGCATACTTGTCACCCTACGAGGTACGGTAGTGACTTGATCTGAAGCTTCATGATCACTATCATAAGCTTCTACTTCAATTGGTGTAGGCGCCACAGGAACAACTTCCTGTGCCCTGCTACACACTAGTTGAAGTGACGGTTCAAAAACCTTATCAAGTCTCCACCATCCGCCCACTCAATTCTTTTGAGAGAAACTTTTCCTCGAGAAAGGACCTGATTCTAGAAACAATCCCTTTTGCTTCCGGAACTGAGACTGGAGGTATACCCAACTGTTTTGGGTGTCCTATGAAGATGCATTTATCCGCTTTGGGTTCGAGCTTATCAGCCTGAAACTTTTTCACATACGCGTCGCAGCCCCAAACTTTTAAGAAACGACAACTTAGGTTTCTCCAAACCATAGTTCATACGGTGTCGTCTCAACGGAATTACGTGGTACCCTATTTAAAGTGAATGCAGTTGTCTCTAATGCCTAACCTATAAAACGATAGTGGTAATTTGATAAGAGACATCATGGTACGCACCATATCCAATAGGGTGCAATTATGATGTTCGGACACACCATCACACTATGGTGTTCCAGGCGGTATTAATTGTGAAACAATTTCCACAATGTCTTAATTGCGTGCCAAATTCGTAACAAAGATATTCATCTCTATGATCATATCATAGACATTTTATCCTCTTGTCACGATGATCTTCAACTTCACTCTGAAATTACTTGAACCTTTCAATAATTCAGATTTGTGTTTCATCAAGTAAACATACTCAGAATCTACTCAAATCATCTATGAAGTAAGAACATAACGATATCCACTACGTGCCTCAACACTTATTAGACTGCACACATCAAAATGTATTACTTCCAACAAGTTGCTTTCTTGTTCCATCTTACTAAAACTGAGGCTTTTCAGTCATCTTGCCCATGTGGTATGATTTGCATGTCTCAAGTGATTGAAAATCAAGTGAGTCCAAACGATCCATCTGCATGGAGTTTCTTCATGCGTATACACCAATAGACATGGTTCGCATGTCTCAATCTTTTCAAAAACAAGTGAGTCCAAAGATCCATCAACATGGAGCTTCTTCATGCATTTTATACCAATATGACTCAAATGGCAGTGCCACAAGTATGTGGTACTATCATCACTATCTTATATCTTTTGGCATGAACATGTGTATCACTACGATCGAGATTCAATAAACCATTCATTTTAGGTGCAAGACCATTGAAGGTATTATTCAAATAAACATAGTAACCATTATTCTCCTTAAATGAACAACCGTATTGCGATAGACATAATCCAATCATGTCTATGCTCAACGCAAACACCAAATAACAATTATTTAGGTTTAACACCAATCTCGATGGTAGAGGGAGTATGCGATGCTTGATCACATCAAGCTTGGAAACACTTCCAACACATATAATCATCTCACCTTTAGCTAGTCTTCATTTATTCCACAGCTTTTATTTCGAGTTACTAACACTTAGCAACCGAACCGGTATCTAATACCCTGGTGCTACTAGGAGTACTAGTAAAGTACACATTAACATAATGTATATCCAATATACTTCTATCGACCTTGCCAGCCTTCTCATCTACTAAGTATCTAGGGTAGTTCTGCTTCAGTGACCGTTCCCCTCATTACAGAAGCACTTAGTCTCGGGTTTGGTTTCAACCTTGGGTTTCTTCACTAGAGCAGCAACTGATTTGCCATTTCATGAAGTATCCCTTCTTGCCCTTGCCCTTCTTGAAACTAGTGGTTTCACTAACCATCAAAAATTGATGCTCCTTCTTGATTTCTACATTCGCAGCGTCAAACATCGTGAATATTTCAAGGATCATCATATCTATCCCTGATATGTTATAGTTCATCACGAAGCTCTAGCAGCTTGGTGGCAATGACTTTGGAGAAACATCACTATCTCATCTGGAAGATTAACTCCCACTCGGTTCAAGTGATTGTTGTACTCAGACAATCTGAGCATAAGCTCAATGATTGAGCTTTTCTCCCTTAGTTTGCAGGCTAAGAAACTCGTCGGAGGTCTTATACCTCTTGACGTGGGCACGAGCCTGAAATCCCAATTTCAGCCCTCGAAACATCTCATATGTTCCACGACGTTTCGAAATCGTCTTCGGTGCCTCAATTCTAAACCGTTTAACATCACTGAACTATCACATAGTTATCAAAACGTGTATGTCAGATGTTCGCAACATCCACAGACGACGCTCGAGGTTCAGCACACCGAGCGGTGCATTAAGGACATAAGCCTTCTACACAGCAATGAGGACAATCCTCAGTTTACGGACCTAGTCCGCATAATTGCTACTATTAACTTTCAACTAAATTTTCTCTAGGAACATATCTAAAATAGTAGAACTAAAGCGCGAGCTACGACATAATTTGCAAAAACCTTTTGACTATGTTCAGGATAATTAAGTTCATCTTATGAACTCCCACTCAGATAGACATCCCTCTAGTTATCTAAGTGATACATGATCCGAGTCAACAAGGCCGTGTCTGATTATCATGTGAGACGGACTAGTCATCATCGGTGAACATCTTCATGTTGATCGTATCCACTATACGACTCACGTTCGACCTGTCGGTCTCTTGTGTTCCGAGGCCATGTATGTACATGCTTGGCTCGTCAAGTCAACCTAAGTGTTTCGCGTGTGTAAATCTGGCTTACACCCATTGTATGTGAACGTTAGAATCTATCACACCCGATCATCACCTGGTGCTTTGAAACAACGAACTTTTGCAACGGAGCATAGTTAGGGGGAACACTTTCTTGAAATTATTATGAGGGATCATATTATTTACTACCGTCGTTCTAAGCAAATAAGATGCATAAACATGATAAACATCACATGCAATCAAATAGTGACATGATATGGCCAATATCATTTTGCTCCTTTTGATCTCCATCTTCGGGGCTCCTTGATCATCATCGTCACTGGCATGACACCATGATCTCCATCATCATGATCTCCATCATCGTGTCTCCATGAAGTTGTCTTGCCAACTATTACTTCTACTACTATGGCTAACAGTTTAGCAATGAAGTAAAGTAGTTACATGGCGTTATTCAGTGACGCGCATGTCATACAATAAATAAAGACAACTCCTATGGCTCCTGCCGGTTGTCATACTCATCGACATGCAAGTCGTGATTCCTATTACAAGAACATGATCAATCTCATACATCATATCCTTTTTTTTGCCTTATCACATCACACGGCATATGCTGCAAAAACAAGTTAGACGCCATGTAATTGTTGTTGCAAGTTTTTTTTACGTGGCTGCTATAGGTTTCTAGCAAGAACATTTCTTACCTACGCCAAAACCACAACGTGATATGCCAATTGCTATTTACCCTTCATAAGGACCCTTTTCATTGAATTCGATCTGACTAAAGTGGGAGAGACTGGCACCCGCTAGCCACCTTATGCAATAGGTGCATGTCAGTCGGTGGAACCTGTCTCACGCAAGTGTACGTGTAAGGTTGGTCTGGGCCGCTTCATCCCACAATACCGTCGAAACAAGATAGGACTAGTAACGGTAAGCATATTGAACAAAATCAGCACCCACAACAACTTGTGTTCTACTCGTGCATAGAATCTACGCAATAGACCTAGCTCTAATACCAATGTTGGGGAACATAGCAGAAATTCAAAATTTTCTACGCATCACCAAGATCAATCTATGGAGATACTAGCAACGAGAGAGAGGGGAGTGCATCTTCATACCCTTGAAGATCGCGATGCCGAAGCGTTACAAGAACGCGGTCGGGGGAGTCGTTCACGAAGCGATTCAGATCGCGGCCGAATCTGATCTAAGCACCGAAGAACAGTGCCTCCGCGTTCAACACACGTGCAGCCTGGTGACGTCTCCCGTGCCTTGATCCAGCAAGGAGAGAGGGAGAGGTTGGGGAAGACTCCATCCAGCAGTAGCACAACGGCGTGGTGGTGATGGAGGAGCGTGGCACTCCAGCAGGGCTTCGCCAAGCACTGCGAGAGACGAGGAGGGAGAGGGGTAGGGCTGCGCCAGGAGAGATGGAAACTTATGTTCATGGCAGCCCCAAAAACCCCACTATATATAGGGGAAGGGGAGAGGGGCCGGCTGTTGGCGTTCTGGGAACGGGGGTCCCCAGACTTGCCTGCCTGCGGCCTGCAGCGTGGCTCAAAGGGGGCCCAGCATGGCCCATCTTCACCAACACAAGCTCAGGACCCTCAAGAGGGGCCAAGCCTCGCGGGGCGGACGACAAGGAGCTTCCTCAGGCACGGCCTCATCAGGCTGGCTCACGAGGAGGCGGAGAGTTCAAGGCGGGGTACCTCGCGAGGTGCCCATGACGCAAGCCATGACGACCAAGGGCGCCAGCCGGGCGCCAGCCGGGCGCCAGCCCGTAGTTTCCTTCTTTCCTCTTTGGTGCAAGGGGAGCAAGCGCAGGCGAGAGCATCAAGCAAAGGCATCCATTTCGGTGCAACAAGACCAAGACCAGTCCAACGGCAGGATGGAGGTCATCGTGGAGCCCAAGCCGGCGTCACCACCAGCGCCTTTGATAGGCGAGGACCAACTTTAGTTAGGATAAGTGTACCAGATGTTCCCCTTCAAAATGGCCAATTGTTGGCACCCTTCTGTCACGCCCAATATGCGATACTATCCTAAAGGGACTCGAAGGTCCCACCAAGGATAGAACCGCATATTGAAACGCTTTTGCAAGGTGGATATCATTACATCAACATTACATAATAGATGGGGATACATACATAAGGCATACAATGCCACACGAGTACATCAATACATCATACATAAGAGCATCATCCGACTACGGATGAAACACAAACAGAAACTCAAACGACATCCACCCTGCTAGCCCAGGCTGCCGACCTGGAACCTATCCCCTGGTCGAAGAAGAAGCAGAAGAAGAACTCCAAAACAAGTAAGCATCGCTCTCGCGTCATGATCATCGCATAAACCTGTACCTGCAACTGTTGTTGTAGTAATCTGTGAGCCACGAGGACTCAGCAATCCCATTACCATGGGTATCAAGACTAGCAAAGCTTAATGGGAAAGGAAGGGGGGGTAAATGGTGAGGTTGCAGCAGCGACTAAGCATATGTGGTGGCTAACATACACAAATGAGAGCGACAAGAGAGCAAACGGAATGGTCGTCAACTAGTAATGATCAAGAGGTGATCCTGAACTCCTACTTACATCAAACATAACCCAAAACCGTGTTCACTTCCCGGACTCCGCCGAGAAGAAACCATCACGGCTACACACACGGTTGATGCGTTTAATTTCAGATCTGGTGTCAAGTTATCTACAACCGGACATTAACAAATTCCCATCTGCCCATAACCGCGGGCACGGCTTTCGAAAGTTTATACCCTACAGGGGTGTCCCAACTTAGCCCATGATAAGCTCTCGCGATCAACGAAGGATATACCTTCTCCCAGGAAGACCCGATCAGACTCAGAATCCCGGTTTACAAGACATTTTGACAATGGTAAAACAAGACCAGCAAAGCCGCCCGATGCGCCGACAAATCCCGATAGGAGCTGCACATATCTCGTTCTCAGGGCAACACCGGATGAGACATCCTACGAGTAAAACCAAACCTCGAGTTTCCCCGAGGGGGCCCCGCAGTCTACTCGGTTCGGACCAACACTTAGACAAGCACTGGCCCGGGGGGGGGGGCTAAAATAAAGATGACCCTTGGGTTGGCTGACCCAAGGGAAAGGTATAGGTGGTGGTGAGGCAAATGGTAAAACCAAGGTTGGGCCTTGCTGGAGGAGTTTTATTCAAAGTGAACTGTCAAGGGGGTCCCATAAATCACCCGACCGCGTAAGGAACGCAAAATCCGGGAACATAACACCGGTATGACGGAAACTAGGGTGGCAAGAGTGGAACAAAATACCAGGCAAAAGGCCAAGTCTTCCACCCTTTACCAAGTATATAGATGCATTAATTAAAATAAGAGATATTGTGATATCCCAACATAATCCTGTCCGCCATGGAGCAATCTTCAACTTCACCTGCAACTAGCAACGCTATAAGAGGGCTGAGCAAAGTGGTAACATAGCCAAGCAACGGTTCGCTAGGAAGGGTGTCAAAGGTTAGAGGTTCATGGAAATTTGGGAGGCTTGATATACAGGTGATAGGTAGCGCAACATAGCGATAGAATGTAGCAACTAGCATAGCAATGATAGTAGTGAGATCCAGGGTAGCGGTCATCTTGCCTGAAATCCCGCAAGGAAGAAGAACGAGTCCATGAAGAAGATGAACGGGAGTAGTCGAACGAATCCTCACAATCGCAACATTACTGGAACTAAGAAGCAACACCGGAAATAAACAAACAACATGGTAAATGCACAAGCATAAACATGGCATGACGCAAAAACAAGTATGATGCATGTCCGGTTTAAAGAGCATGTCATGGCAAAGTGCAACAAACAATACTACAAATTAAGTGGAGCTCTATATGCAACGAGTTGCATATTGACAAAACACCACATGGACATACTTAGTTTAATCTCGTTTAAGCTACCAAGCAATATTAAATGTTGTTAAACATGGCAAGAGGTGAAGCATAATTAAACTACACATTTTAGGCAATTTAAATGAGGCCGGAAGAACTAACAACAATTCCGGAAAATCCTCATGTGCATATTTTAGATTTGGTACTGTTCTGCCCTAAACCATATTTTAAGGTTGTTAAACAGGAAAATGAAGTGGACCATGTTATTCTATGCATTTTCCCACCCCATTTACATATAAAGAACATTTAATTCCGAGCTACGGTTATTTAGTTATGAAATAAATAATTTAAACATGGCATTTAAGCAAATTTAATCAAATAGCATTTTAAACATTTTAAACATGGATGAAAGTGGCAAATTATTAATCTACGCAAAATTCTAAGCATTTTACATATATAGTTTATTTAAATCTGATGCACGATTAATGAGTTATTAATGCATGTACTTCAGGGGGTTTTCTATAAAACTGGCATCTCTGGATAATAGCAAAATTTGCAGCGCAGGAAAAAAAATACACATGGGCTGAATCTGGAGCACTGTTGGGCTAAACAGAGTGGAGGGGCTGTGGGAAGCTCACCCATGGGCCAAGGCCCGGTTCGGTGGTGAGGGAGGCCTGTAGGGGCGCGTTGGGCCTTGGGGAGGCGCTGGGCCACGCAGCGTGCTGGATGCGACCCAGGCGTGGTTAACATGAGGCGCGGCGAGCGAGCTGCTGCTGCCCGTTTCTGAAGAACAGAAATAGCAGCAGGTTCAAGCGCTGGCGGCTGGGCGCGATGGACTTCAGAGACGGGGCAGAGGTGGACTTGGGGCTCCGGTGAGAGGAACTTGAGGCGGAGGGGACGGCGAGCTCGAGCAGATCCGGCCGGCGGGGTCGCGCAGGTGAAGAAGGTTCCATGGGGCGGCGGCGTCCTTGTATGTCCCCCAGAGAGAGAGGGAGAGTGTTTGAGAGAGAGGAAAACAGAGGAGGAGAAGGCAGCAGGAAAAAGGGAGGCATGGAGAAGAAAGGACACGGTCCTGCTGGTGAGGTGCTGTTCCGATCCGGCAGAGGCGAGGCGGAGCAGATTCGGGAGGAGGCTGTGGAGGACGGCTCCAAGGCGGACGGGTGCGGGTCAACGGGGCGCAGAGGAGGTCCCTGACGGCGGGGCTTGGCGAGCTCGGCGTCGAGGAAGGAGCTCCGGAGCAGAGGAAAACTCCACGGCATCCATGGCGTCGGGCAATAGCCTAGGGCGGTGCCATGGATCGATCTGTTGCAAGCAGAGGAAGAAAGGTGAGGAACGAGGGGAAGAGGCTGGTTGCGAGGGGATTTGGGCAGGTGATGGCTGCAGCGATCTGGTTGGGTGGAGATGGATCGGGAAGGTGGAGGCTGGTTGGGTGGCTGTGGAAACCGAGGAGGATTTGGAATGAGCGGCGGCGGCGAGTGAGGGGATTGATGGGACAGCGTCCGAGATTTAGGGTTGGACAAAATATATACATTAGGTGGATTAGGTTAGGGGCTACCTCATCCCTACAATCGTAATCGGACGGTCGCGAATAAAATAGTTAGGGAGCCCAATTAACAAAACGGGGATGTTTTTTAGACGTTAGGGGATGATCCGGACCCAACGGTCATGACCGTGCGGGTCGGGTTCGGGGCAAATTTCGGACGCGCACAAGAGGGGGGCTGCGAAGGAGGGGGGGTCCATGACTAGCAGAGAGATATGGCGGTCAAACAAAAGGGGAACGCGAACCCGGTTGGACTCGAAACGGTCTACGAACACAATGGAGAGAAGCGAGGAACGACAACTACGAGCGGATGCAAGTTTTAAAACATGACGGCAACGGAGTGCCAATGCAATGCAAATGATGCGATGATGAAATGCAAGACATGAACAAGATGCAAAACAAAACAAAAACAAAAACCCAACCACGGAGGAAAAAACATATCGCATCTCCAGAGAAGGCAAGAGTTGGAGTTACGAATTTGGAAAGTTGTATCCGGGGCGTTACAACACTCCACCACTACGATAGGATCTCGTCCCGAGATCTAGGATGGCACCGGAGGGAAAAGGAAGAGGAAGATAAGAGGTAAACTAAGTTGCTTCTTCGACAAACGAGTGAAACCATGAACCTTGAGATGTTGAGCAAAATGAAAGAAAGAAAACAATGAAGATGAGCAAAGTTGAAAACACTCGGTTAGAAAAGAGGAACAAGGAACATTACGAGAACTTGAAGGTTGCAAAGACATGAATGATGAGCACAATGGACAAGAAGGAATTGAAACCACTCTGATTGAAACGAGATAAGAATGAATAAGAATGATATAATTTTGACAGCACTCCGACTGTAAATGGAAGGAATTGAACATGAACTTGACAAGATGAGAGTATACTTGATGAGATCAACAACACACTACCTCCAGAACTATTGAAAGAATGGCACAATGGTTAAGAAAGATTTCAGACAGCACTCCGGTTGAGAAGGGGGGCAAAACTTGATAAGATGAAAAACACTTGAAGAGATGACACAACACTCTGGTTAAATGGATAAGCATGAAAAGAACACGATCCTCACAATCGAGATGATGATTGAAAAGAGCAACATCACAGTGCCTCTGGAAGAAAGAATAGAAGATAGATCATTGGAATAACAGAATAGAGAAGAAAATGCCAACTTCTGCCACAAATGAACTAAGAAAGCCTCCTTCCAAGAAGTTTATAACGGAGTTGTTGGAAAACCAACAACGAAATGAATAAGCTTGTAGTGGGCTTATGAAAACATCTCAACACTTGAGGTGAAATTCTGCCACTAACGAAAAACAATTGCTTGTTTGAGATCAAAGAAGAGATGAAAACTTCTTTCGCCGAGAGGATAGAGAGATAAATTGGATCATTGATAAGCACCACAAATAGCAACATTCCTTAGGGAAGGCTTTAGGTGAAATATAACCCAAGATACTCCAACAAAGAAATTGATTGGTCGAAAGGATATCTTGAATGAAGAGAAAATGATGGATTTAATTAACTCATTCCTGACAACTTGTGAATCATGAAGCACAAGGAGAAATTGCCAAGGATGACATAACACCGTCTCAAAAGATAAGGTAGAGAGAATTTCACTTCAGATGCAAGATGAAGAATACTTGAACGCCTCAAAACAAAACATGTGTTGAGCACCATGTTTACTTTTGAGTATAGCTTGGCGGATCATAACTTCGAGAGAAATCTTGAAGGACAATTGAAGAATGAAATGAATCCTTGACGAATCACCATGTAGAGCCTCCATGGAGAACTCCGGTAATAAAAGAATGGTCAAACGAAAGGAAAGTTGAAAACACAAGGTGAAGTCTTGCCGTGATAAGATGAAGCTTTGAAATGATATAACCGAGAAAACTTGGAACTCTGGAAAAAGAAAAGGTGAAACACTAGAACCGAGAATTACTTCCTGATGAACAAACTCCTGAAGAAGGAATTAATCACTTGGATGAAACAAGAATAAGAATTATGTCATGCCTATCCTTCACCAATTTAAATTGATGACAAGCAACGGATTTGGCATAATACTTATTCTCGTAGAAAGAATTAAGAGAGATATAGCGTAAACTTGAGAAGGTATTGATGGAACCACCGGTGGGATTTGGAAACAACGAATAATGATATGATAACGAAGGAAGTGAAATCTTGAACGAACCACCGTAAGAATTGAAAATGAAAGTAGCAAAGGCACAATTCACCGGGAAGAATTGGAAAACGAATGAAGATACTTGAGGGGATTTAGATACAAGTGAACGAAGAGATCATGAGGTTATTAGAGAATACTTGAATGATGCACCGGTTAGATTTGGAGAACAAGAGTTGAAGTTTGAGAATGAGTAATATTCAGAAATGATGGCATTCGGATTATCAAGAAAGGAAGCAACTCCTGAAATGTGTTAGATGGTAAGAAAAGAATTGTCACAATCAAAAACAATTATGAGAGTATGGCTTAAGCTAGAACTATGAATCTTCAGGAGAACGGGCCAAGATTTAGGATAAATCCTTCTTCAATCTTCAATTGACGACGAGAAACACCACCAAAATTACTGAGATACTCCGGGAGAATGAAAAGCAAAGAGGTTGCGCCAACAATGAAAAGAATTTGAAAGCGATCTTGGAGAAAGACATTTGACTGATGAAAATTCATTATTACGTCAAACTTTAAAAGATTTGAGAAAAGCTCCGAAAAATCAAAAGAGTCAGGTAAGATCCTGGAAAAAGACCTGTGGGTTAGGGCCCACTCAAAAGAAAACACCGTTGAACGATTTTGAAGAGAGATTGCACCGGTTGAATTAAATGACTTGAATGAGATAACAACCTCCAAACAGCTTGAACGGATTAAGAATGGAAACACAAATCTTCTGAGATATCTTCAACACTCTGGAACAAATGAATAGCAAGAGGTGAGTGATTGAGAGGTGCACCGGCATGAGAAAGCATTTGACACGAGGAAAGGAATATGATCAACACTGAAAGCTTGAATTGGATCCACCGGAGAAGAATACGAGAATGAAGAATGATGAACTCAAAGCTCTGTTAGTATCTTCCTGAGAATCACCGAATAAGAACATTGATTCAAAAGAGTGAAGAGACTTCACATGAATAAATGGATACTTGATTAAGAAATTTGGGTCCTTGAAGAAAAAGGGTGGGAGGGTGGGGAAAAACAAAGACAACTTGGGACAGATGAAATAAACACCGTTGAGAAAACTTAGTATTGATGTTGCGGATGGGAAAAAATGATGGGATCCACTTGAAGAGAAGCACACCGGTTTGGAAAAGAATTGACATGACAATCTCGATAAACAAGAAGGATTAGTACTCCCATAGAAATATGAGAACACCGCTTGAAAGGTATGGAATCAACACTTGACTTCGAAGCAACTCGAATACCACAAATAAAACAAAACAAAGGATTTGGCTTGCAGAATAAGCCGGAACAAATACATATGATAGAGATTTACCCAATCCCATATCATGCATCTGTCGGAAAGATATTCTAAGAGCTACTTGAATTCCCACCTATAAACTCCCGAAACTTTCTGGTTATGCAATCTGGTGTTGGGGATACAGGGGAAGCAATATATCTCACCCAAACTAACAATCCGTACATCCAGCTGTATCCATCCGTCAACACATAACCAAGAAAACTCCGGAAATCGTGTACCTCAACCTTCGAAAAGCATCTGTTATACGAGTTATGGCAATACTCCCGAACTCCCGCCCCAGTACTGGGTGGCGTCGAGGTTATCTCACCAACAACTGCATAAAAGAGATTTTCGTTGTCGGCAAAACTCAGGTATTCCAGAACTGCAACGATAAAATTGTGATGACAACACCTCGGAGCTCAACTCCCCGCGTCAATGCCACATAATAGACAGGAGGCACCAAGAACAATGTTCTCGTCACAAAACCATCGGAACGATTCCAAGATACCCGCGTGATCCTAAAAAAAATTTAGTGAAATTTGAGGAGAGGAAAGACAAAACATCTACGTCAGGAGACCTCACCAGAGCGACGAAGGGGCTGAGGAATAAAAAGAATCCTACTCTCCGATATATATAATCCTAAGACTCAAAATAGTTTTTTTATAGACTCAACAATGGCCAACAATCAAGGGGGCTTGACGGTGTCCTGGACTAGGGGGTACTCACCACGTCGTCTCCCGATCAGTTGGATTGGGCCGAGGATCCCCATGGCCGTATACTCATGGGCCAGTCTGGACAGTTGCCGCATACAAGGAAGATTCCACAAGACTTGGCGAGCAAGACAAGGACTCCTCCCCCACCGGCGTATTCGGCTAGGACTCTTGTTATCCTAGGCCTCTGGTGCATTATATAAACCGAGGCCAGACTAGTCGATAGAGATATATACAACAACAATAATACCATAGGCTAGCTTCTAGGGTTTAGCCTCCATGATCTCGTGGTAGATCTACTCTTGTAATACCCACATCATCAATATCAATCAAGCAGGATGTAGGGTTTTACCTCCATCAAGAGGGCCCGAACCTGGGTAAAACATCGTGTCCCTTGTCTCATGTTACCATTGATCCTAAGACGCACTGCTTGGGACCCCCTACCCGAGATCCGCCGGTTTTGACACCGACATTGGTGCTTTCATTGAGAGTTCCGCTGTGTGATCGGCGAAAGGATCAATGGCTCGACTGCAGGTCAACTGCGACGTCAGCTTCTTCGTCACCAGCTCGACTGGTCACCTTGGCTTGACCAAGGACTGCATCCTACCTCTGATCGTCATGTTCGGATGAGGGCCTTCATCAACACCAACTCCGGTCTCTATCATGGTCATGGAGGAGTCATCCATGGAGCTCGGGGGCTCAACGTCTACATTGCCCTCAGGCGACCGTGCTGTTTTTCTGGACAGCAAACTTGTAACCGCCGCCACCGCTTCCTCGAGTGTCGCTTAAACGATTACTTCGGTGGAATTATGCAGAATTAAGTCTACAACAACCCTGCAAAAATTTCGTCGAGTTCCGATGGAGGAATTTCCGGCAATCTCCGATATACCGGAGCCCTGTTGAATCTGGAAGAGAATCTGGACGAGTTTAGGGCGTGGTATCCAGCATCTAGCTCGGATGTCCTTTGGAGGATCCAACCGTTGATTTGCTGCGGAATTCCCATATCTACCACCTGCCAAAAATTCAGCTCGATCCGACCGTCCAAACTCCGGGAAACTTCCGATTAGTGCATCACTTTTTGGATCTGTTTTCTGCGCGAGAACGAATCCGACCCGAATTCATCTTCTTTATGAACGGGATCTCGGACACCCTTTTTGAAGGAAGTTTTCGTATGAGGTGTTGTGTTTTATTCTCAAACACATCCCAGTAGTATTAAAAGTATTCTTGTAAGACGAACTTCACCATCACACCGGTGTCAAACCAGCCCGATAACATCACTCCACGGCGGTCGACCTGTGTTAGACACGTCGTCGCTTTGTTGAGCCGAGCTCAATTTCTTCGGATCATCATCTTGGCCAGCCGAACAATAGTTCGGCATCGCGAAGGATAAATCGTCACCAACATCGCCGCCCCACGGATTACACGGTGCGGGCACACCTGCATTGCCACACGGTCACTTCATCAAGCTGGTATCGACCACATCACTACCTGCATCGCTGGACCGAGGGCTTCATCATCTCTTCATCAACCTACTTCGGAGAATTCGGCGTTGCTGGCCGACCAGCTTCGTCACGTTAGCTGGACTGAGGGCTTTGCCTCGGCGAGCCAACCTTTGCCAGCATCGCCATGCCGTTGCTTTATCGCCCATCAGGCGATAGGTGTGTGGATCGAGTCCCAATTTTGGGAATCGCCTTTCTTCGGATTGCTACAACAAATAAGCCAGATGCTATTAATCCTAGTATTTTTTGCTTGTTTGGGTTCATTTTTCCCAACGAATTATTACTCTGATTTGTCGATCATATGTACGCAGGTCTATCAAACGGTGGCCGCATTAACGACGGTCGCATGGTGGTTCGGTCAGTTTCCGTACATAGTCCGGCGAGCGCCGCATCCGGAACTCGAACCGACCTGTGAATTCAGGCCTTGCCATGCCTTTACCGCATCACGCCGCCGCCCTGCATCGACATTGACTTCGGCGCCATGCCATATTTCTTTTATTACTCACTCTGCATAAATTATTTGTTATGCAACGATTTTTTTACTATTATCTTTGATTTGCACTATTTTTTGTGCACAGGAAAATGATCCAGCCGGACTATATCCTTTGGCATCACCTCGGCTAGACGGGGGGCTTCGTCAACACTTCATTACCCCATGCCGGGGACTTCGGCATCACCCTACCGTCCTGCATTGACCGTGCTATGTCACCACTTCAGAGTGCCGAGCTCTTTGCTCCGCCACCTCGGGACCGGCTCGGGGATGGAACCTTGTCCCGCATCAAGCTCGGACTGCGTCATCAATACCGAACACATTAACCAGCTAAGTTGTCTTCATGCTCAAAGTTTTAAATTCTTAACTTGTGTTCGGCTCGGCCAAGCATTATACTTTTTTGGAAAAAAGTTGCTTGTAAAAATTTCCTTGTCCAAACTTTGTTTGTGACGCGCAAATTCAAATACCCCATTTACTTGCGGGCTTCCTTCATGAAGCTTTTTCCTCTTGCATATGGTTATACTTGTATGGCTTCGTTCCTTGTTCGTGTATTACGCCACAATATGCACCATATTGACTTAAGCGATTTGCAAGCTGGGTTGCCTGGCTCCTGTGCTTACCCCTACGTTCCCGATTGTTCGGCTAGGCAGTAAAGGGAGCACCTCTGCGATTATCACGATCGGGTCACCCAAGCCGGACCTCAGACTGGGTGAAGCTGAAAGCTAGCGCTCTTATTGTTTTCAATCATGGTCAGCACACAACGGAACTCATGAGTACAAAAAATCTATTGCACAAGTCTCATAATAACAATGAGCACCGAAGAAAGGTATCGGTGGGGGTACTATTTTCTTCGAAGATGCTTCTTACTCTTCGCAGTAATATAGCATAAGTTCCTTGAGCGCGCTTTGTCTGTTATAGCCTTATGGCCTGATTGCCTGGTTATTGGAAACACCGTCGATATTCTCGACAGATGGAATACATAACACTTTTTGGTCCTTGACCGAAGAGGGAGAAGCCGACGGTCGGTTAAGACGCGTTTAAAGTTTGGTTGAACATAGATATGATATAAGTACTTCGGTACATGCAATCATTCTTTTACCCAAGTCACTTGGGGGCTCTTAAATTTATATGAGCCGTTTTATGATAAGTGTTTTTCTTCTTAGTCGTTGCAAAGTTTTATTTATTATTTATCACTCATTTTTTCGACACAAGTGTGCGGTCACTAGCGGGGAGCCTAATTTCTCTCTCAAAGCCGCTAGAGTTTAGTTTGCTAAACTGGCCTAGTAAGAAGTACTCCGCCTTCGCGATAGGAGGTTGAAGCCGTAGGCTGACCCGCTTGAAGTTTTGAGATAGGATGTGTCATGTTAAAGCACGGCAGAAGCACCTTTTTTTCTAAAGTAAAATTTTCGAATTGGCGCCGAACACTTGATCTAGTTCGGACATTAACCTTTTTGAATAAGTTTTTTGGCTTTTCGAGCCCATGGCACTTTTAAACTATTTGTGTGTTTTCAGCACAAGTCTCGCAGTGCAACGCCGGACACCTTTAGAGATTCGGCAAAAACATTCTCGGATATTGCTATATATGCATCGGTTTCGAATTGTGTCTTCGGTCAATAGTTGGGTTACCCGGCTCCTGCGCTTGCCTCCTATGTTCCGCTTTGTTCGGCTAGGTGTGCAAAGGGAGAACCACTGCGATTGTGCTTCCGCCTCACATGGTTAAGCACCTCAGTGGAGAAAGCCGAAAACTGACTGTCACAATAAGCGTAAACTGGTCGGCGATCCGATGACGGTGTTAAACAACGGGCCATTCATAACAATGGCCGAAGTGTTTACGGCTTGACCTCGACTGTCGCCGAACACTACCGGGGGCTATTAACTGGCCTCCCAAACTAAATCCTCGATATTTTGCTCTTACATTGGAGCTGAGGTTTCATGATCATGCTTAGCATGACAACCCAAAGAAAGGAACCGATAGCGGGACTATTTTCTTTGGAAGACATTTCTTCTGTTAAACAGTAATATAACATGTCTCTCCGCGTACCTTTGTTTATAAAACCGTATGGCCAGATTGCCTTGTTTGTTGTAAATCTTTGCCCTCATAAAGGCTTTATAAAGTAAGGACAAACACTCCTCGGCTATTGGCCGAGGAGGTGAAAGCCGATGGTCGGTCAACAAAGTTTTGTACAATGCGGATCTGAGCATTAATGACGTAAAGTACTTGGATACATAGAGTCATTACACATAATTTGTGATTTTACTATGGATATCGGTCCTTAATTTGGCCTCCCGTGCCCGCATTAAGGCTCGGGGGCTACTGGGCTTCGGGCTTATTATTTACAAATATTAAAGGGGCACATCGATCCCCTGATCTGGTGTTGCCACCCGACCAGTGTCTCGGGGGCTACTGCATTGCCTGTTCTATGCAGAAAATTTTAAGTGCAATACAGTTTCCGAGGAGATTTTGATCGTCAGGTTGGTCGGCCGCACCCAACATGAGTCTCGAGGACTGAGCACGCCGCTTTTTGTGTCCCGAAGTATTCTGCCAAGCTAGGACTTGATCGTCAGACCGATTTTGCAAATCAACATGAGTCTCAGTGGCTACGGGGATCAACGGTCTTATGTCATCCTTCATGTGCATCTCGGGTTTTAGACCGATACCCACCTTGAGGGCTACTGGCACCAATCAAAAATATTGACAAAAATCGGCCCGCATTCGGGGTGGTGCACCACCTCAGAAGCAGTCCGGCGTAAAGCTCGGGCGCTAGTGGCTGGCTCCATAGAGGGCACTTCCGGCATTAAGCTCGGCTAAACTCCTCCAAACTTCTTTGAACCAAGGTGATTTACGACACCTCGGATACAGTCCGGCATTGGAGCTCGGATACATAGTCCGGCGTTGGAGCTCGGATACAGTCCCGCGTTGGAGCTCGGATACATAGTCCGGCATTAGAGCTGGGAAGCAGTCCGGCATTGGTGCTCGGCTGCAAAAGATACCTCGAATGCAGTCCGGCGTTGGAGCTCGGACGCAAGAGGACGTTGCCGCCCGGGAACAACTTCAAACCCGAGGTGTGGCATAAAAATAAGAAGGCATTGATAAAGGCCAGAAACTTAAAGGGGCTCCTCAGATACCCGACGTGTAAACTCGTCGAACGCATTTCGGCGATCCTCAAGATCGAAGATGAGAAGATTTGTTGAACCAGTTTTCAAGACCGACGACCAAAGATGAAGAACAGTTCGGAAGAATCGAGGAGCGTCCCCAACTTGAAGACCGGTTCAGGGGGCTACTGACGGTGTCCTGGACTAGGGGGTACTCACCACGTCGTCTCCCGAGCAGTTGGATTGGGCCGAGGATCCCCATGGCCGTATACTCATGGGCTAGTCTGGACAGTTGCCGCATACAGGGAAGATTCCACAAAACTTGGCGATCAAGACAAGGACTCCTCCCCCACCGGCGTATTTGGCTAGGACTCTTGTTATCCTAGGACTCTGGTGCATTATATAAACCGAGGCCAGGCTAGTCGATAGAGATATATACAACAAAATCATACCATAGGCTAGCTTCTAGGGTTTAGCCTTCTTGATCTCGTGGTAGATCTACTCTTGTAATACCCACATCATCAATATCAATCAAGCATGACGTAGGGTTTTACCTCCATCCAGAGGGCCCGAAGCTGGGTAAAACATTGTGTCCCTTTTCTCCTGTTACCATTGATCCTAAGACGCACTGCTTGGGACCCCCTACACGAGATCCGCCGTTTTTGACACCGACAGGGCTCCTATGGTCGGTCGAGGCTCTGATTACCAACTTGTCACGCCCAATATGCGATACTATCCTAAAGAGACTCGAAGGTCCCACCAAGGATAGAACCGCATATTGAAACACTTTTGCAAGGTGGATATCATTACATCAACATTACATAATAGATGAATAAGGCATACAATGCCACATGAGTACATCAATACATCATACATAAGAGCATCATCCGACTACGGATGAAACACGAACAGAAACTCAAACGACATCCACCCTGCTAGCCCAGGCTGCCAACCTGGAACCTATCCCCTGGTCGAAGAAGAAGCAGAAGAAGAACTCCAAAACAAGTAAGCATCGCTCTCGCGTCATGATCATCGCATAAACCTGTACCTGGAACTGTTGTTGTAGTAATCTGTGAGCCACGAGGACTCAGCAATCCCATTACCATGGGTATCAAGACTAGCAAAGCTTAATGGGAAAGGAAGGGGGGGTAAAATGGTGAGGTTGCAGCAGCGACTAAGCATATGTGGTGGCTAACATACGCAAATGAGAGCGACAAGAGAGCAAACGGAACGGTCGTCAACTAGTAATGATCAAGAGGTGATCCTGAACTCCTACTTACGTCAAACATAACCCAAAACCGTGTTCACTTCCCGGACTCCGCCGAGAAGAAACCATCACGGCTACACACACGGTTGATGCGTTTTAATTCGGATCTGGTGTCAAGTTATCTACAACCGGACATTAACAAATTCCCATCTGCCCATAACTGCGGGCACGACTTTCGAAAGTTTATACCCTGCAGGGGTGTCCCAACTTAGCCCATGATAAGCTCTCGCGATCAACGAAGGATATACCTTCTCCCAGGAAGACCCGATCAGACTCGAAATCCCGGTTTACAAGACATTTCGACAATGGTAAAACAAGCCCAGCAAAGCCGCCCGATGCGCCGAAAAATCCCGATAGGAGCTGCACATATCTCGTTCATAGGGCAACACCGGATGAGACATCCTACGAGTAAAACCAGACCTCGAGTTTCCCCGAGGGGCCCCCGCAGTCTACTTGGTTCGGACCAACACTTAGACAAGCACTGGCG
>NC_041383.1:112998707-113053602 GCF_002162155.2 Triticum dicoccoides
ATAAAGATGACCCTTGGGTTGGCCGACCCAAGGGAAAGGTATAGGTGGTGGTGAGGTAAATGGTAAAACCAAGGTTGGGCCTTGCTGGAGGAGTTTTATTCAAAGTGAACTATCAAGGGGGTCCCATAAATCACCAGACCGCGTAAGGAACGCAAAATCCGGGAACATAACACCGGTATGACGGAAACTAGGGCAGCAAGAGTGGAACAAAACACCAGGCAAAAGGCCGAGTCTTCCACCCTTTACCAAGTATATAGATGCATTAATTAAAATAAGAGATATTGTGATATCCCAACATAATCCTGTCCGCCATGGAGCAATCTTCAACTTCACCTGCAACTAGCAACACTATAAGAGGGCTGAGCAAAGCGGTAACATAGCCAAGCAACGTTCGGTAGGAAGGGTGTCAAAGGTTAGAGGTTCATGGCAATTTGGGAGGCTTGATATATAGGTGATAGGTAGCGCAACATAGCGATAGAACGTAGCAACTAGCATAGCAATGATAGTAGTGAGATCCAGGGTAGCGGTCATCTTGCCTGAAATCCCGCAAGGAAGAAGAACGAGTCCATGAAGAAGACGAACGGGAGTAGTCGAACGAATCCTCACAATAGCAACATTACCAGAACTAAGAAGCAACACCGGAAATAAACAAACAACATGGTAAATGCACAAGCATAAACATGGCATGATGCACAAACAAGTATGATGCATGTCCGGTTTAAAGAGCATGGCATGGCAAAGTGCAACAAACAATACTACAAATTAAGTGGAGCTCTATATGCAACGAGTTGCATATTGACAAAACACCACATGGACATACTTAGTTTAATCTCGTTTAAGCTACCAAGCAATATTAAATGTTGTTAAACATGGCAAGAGGTGAAGCATAATTAAACTACACATTTTAGGCAATTTAAATGAGGCCGGAAGAACTAACAACAATTCCGGAAAATCCTCATGTGCATATTTTAGATTTGGTACTGGTCTGCCCTAAACCATATTTTAAGGTTGTTAAACAGGAAAATAAAGTGGACCATGTTATTCTATGCATTTTTTCACCCCATTTACATATAAAGAACATTTAATTCTGACCTACGGTTATTTAGTTGTGAAATAAATCATGTAAACATGGCATTTAAGCAAATTTAATCAAATAGCATTTTAAACATTTTAAACATGGATGAAAGTGGCAAATTATTAATCTACGAAAATTCTAAGCATTTTACATATATAGTTTATTTAAATCTGATGCACGATTAATGAGTTATTAATGCATGAACTTCAGGGTTTTTTTTGTAAAACTGGCATCTCTGGATTATAGCAAAATTCGCAGCGCAGGAAAAAAAATACACATGGGCTGAATCTGGAGCACTGTTGGGCTGAATAGAGTGGAGGGGCTGTGGGGAGCTCACCCATGGGCCAAGGCCCGGTTCGGTGGTGAGGGAGGCCTGCAGGGGCGCGTTGGGCCCTGGGGAGGCGCTGGGCCACGCAGCGTGCTGGACGCGACCCAGGCGTGGTCAACGTGAGGCGAGGCGAGCGAGCTGCTGCTGCTCGTTTCTGAAGAACAGAAACAGCAGCAGGTTCAAGCGCCGGCGGTTGGGCGCGATGGACTTCAGCGACGGGGCAGAGGTGGACTTGGGGCTTCGGTGAGAGGAACTTGAGGCGCAGGGGACGGCGAGCTCGAGCAGATCCGGCCGGCGGGGTCGCGCAGGTGAAGAAGGTTCCATGGTCTGGCGGCGTCCTTGTATATCCCTGAGAGAGAGAGGGAGAGCGTTTGAGAGAGAGGAAAACAGAGGAGGAGAAGGCAGCAGGAAAAAGGGAGGCAGGGAGAAGAAAGGGCACGGTCCTGCTGGTCCGGTGCTGTTCCGATCCGGCAGAGGCGAGGCGGAGCGGATTTGGGAGGAGGCTGTGGAGGCCGGCTCCAAGGAGGACGGGCGCGGGTCAACGGGGCGCAGAGGAGGTCCCTGACGGCGGGGCTTGGCGAGCTCGGCATCGAGGAAGGAGCTCCGGAGCAGAGGAAAACTCCATGGCGTCCATGGCGTCGGGGAATAGCCTAGGGCGGTGCCATGGCTCGATCTGTTGCAAGCAGAGGAAGAAAGGTGAGGAACAAGGGGAAGAGGCTGGTTGCGAGGGGATTTGGGCAGGTGATGGCTGCAGCGATCTGGTTGGGTGGAGATGGATCGGGAAGGTGGAGGCTGGTTGGGTGGCTGAGGAAACCGAGGAGGATTTGGAATGAGCGGCGGCGGTGAGTGAGGGGATTGATGGGACAGCCGTCCAAGATTTAGGGTTGGACAAAATATATACATTAGGTGGATTAGGTTAGGGGCTACCTCATCCCTACGATCGTAATCAGACGGTCGTGAATAAAATAGTTAGGGAGCCCAATTAACAAAACAGGGATGTTTTTTAGACGTTAGGGGATGATCCGGACCCAACGGTCATGACCATGCGGGTCGGGTTCGGGGCAAATTTCGGACGCGCACAAGAGGGGGGCTGCGAAGGAGGGGGTCCATGACTAGCAGAGAGATATGGTGGTCAAACAAAAGGGGAACGCGAACCCGGTTGGACTCGAAACGGTCTACGAACGCAACGGAGAGAAGCGAGGAACGACAACTACGAGCGGATGCAAGTTTTAAAACATGACGGCAACGGAGTGCCGATGCAATGCGAATGATGCGATGATGAAATGCAAGACATGAACAAGATGCAAAACAAAAAAAAACAAAAACCCAACCACGGAGGAAAAAACATATCGCATCTCCGGAAAAGGCAGGAGTTGGAGTTACGAATTTGGAAAGTTGTATCTGGGGCGTTACACCTTCCCACTCAATATTTGGGAAGAGGCCTAGGGCCTTTGCCTATAAATAGGAATAGCCACCATAGTATCTGGGCATCTAGAAGGGACAACACCACCACAGGAACAGACCCTCGTGAGGCTGTTCTTCCTTGTATTGTTCATCCTCAGCCCAAGAGACAATCCACCACACCACACACTGGAGTAGGGTATTACACCACCATGGTGGCCTGAACCAGTATAAACCCTGCGTCTCTTGTGTTGTTCTTCTCGCAGTTTAGACTCTAGCGATTCAGTGAGGAACAGGTAGGTAGAAGGCGAAACCTCCGCACGCACCCCAGTGTTCGAACCTCAAGGGTCTGCCGGAACCCTAAATCCGACATTTGGCGCGCCAGGTAGGGGTGCGCCGGAATTCGTCTTCCGTCGCCCTGCTCTTCTCCGACCGTCGCGTCCATGGCTGAGGCTCGTCGGGTTGCTCGCGCCGCTCAAGTCGCCCGGACGGCTCCCTCGTCATTCCCTGTCGCCTGTCGTCAACACCGCCACCGGCCCGGCGGGGAACGAGCAACGAGTATCGCCCCTGCATCCCTCCGTGGCCTCCTGGGAAAAGCCGCGCGACCTCTTCCTCGCCCACGATGCTGCACCGGCCTCCTCGGTCGTCGCGGCCCTCCTGGGCGGCTCGCAGGCGCCGCCCTCCAGTCACCATGTCAAGCCGTTCATCCGCCAGGTCGGCACCGCCTCCGTGCGGCAGGGGGCTTCCCGGGACCGGTCGGAGCCACAAGCCAGGCTAGCCTTCAGTTCGGAAGACCACCCCTCCAACTCGGCCTTCTCGGGTGCGCTCCCGATGTTGTGCACCCCCACCATCTGCTAGGTGGCTGTCACCAGGACCCTCATCGACGGTGGCGCGGGCCTCAACGTGCTTTCAGTCGAAACTTTCGACCTCCTCCGCATACCCCGGGGGCGGCTGCGGCCGAGCCAGCCCTTCATGGGCAGCGGGGCGGGTGTTCCAGCTCCTTGGGACAGATCCGACTCCCAGTGACCTTCCGCACCTACGACAATTTCCGCACGGAGCTGGTCGATTTCGACATCGCCCTCTCGGCCTCCCCTACAATGCCATCCTCGGCTACCCAGCACTGGCCCAATTCATGGCCGCGACTCACCCGGCATACAACCTCATGAAGATGCCCGGGAGTAGCGGAGTCCTCACTGTGCAACGCGCTGCGAGCGCTCAAGCTCGCCTTCAAGACGGCGACGTCAGCACAGCCCGCCAACGCGGGGGCCCCCGAGCCCAAGGGGGCTGCACCAGCCAAGAAGAAACAGTTGTTCACCCAAGACAAGGGGGAGACCAAGCAGATACCCGTCGACGAGGACGGGTCCACCAGCGCCACTTTCACCATAGGCGCCCACCTCGGGCCCGAGCAGGAGGAAGCCCTGGTCAAGTTCCTGCGTGAAAACAAGAAGTTGTTCGCTTGGGAGCCCGACCAGCTGGCAGGGATCCCACGGGGCGTGATCGAGCACCACCTCAACGTGTGCCCCAACGTGCGCCCCGTGAAGCAGAAAGCGAGGCAGCAGTCCACTGAAAAGCAGGCCCTCATCGTCCAGGAGACCCGCAAGCTAGAATCCGCGGGGGTCATTCGCGAGGTTCGATATCCAGATTGGTTGGCCAACCCTGTGGTAGTACCAAAGAAGGGAGGGAAGGAACACATGTGTGTCGACTTCACCAACCTCAACAAAGCATGCCCGCAAGATCCTTTC
The DNA here is from genome assembly GCF_002162155.2 of Triticum dicoccoides. NCBI lineage: Eukaryota > Viridiplantae > Streptophyta > Magnoliopsida > Poales > Poaceae > Triticum > Triticum dicoccoides. The sequence goes on from NC_041383.1 coordinate 113,003,254, forward strand.
CCGCTCCCACGCATCGATCAAATCGTCGATCCCACCGCTGAGTGTGACCTGTTATGCTTCTTGGACGCCTTCTCCGGGTATCATCCGATCAAGATGGCGGTGGAAGACGTGGAGAAGACGGCCTTCCTGACCCCATGTGGGGTGTACTGCTATACATGCATGCCCTTCGGACTGCGCAACGTGGGGGCAACCTTTCAGCGGCTCATGCACATCACCTTGGGCCTGCAACTCGGGAAGAACGTGGAAGCTTACGTCGACGACATTGTAGTGAAGTCTCGCGAGGCCAAGACCCTGATACAGGACCTGGAGGAAACCTTTGCAAACCTCAACGCAGTAAGCTTGAGGCTCAACCCGGAGAAGTGTGTCCTTGGAGTCCCCTCGGGCAAGCTCTTGGGTTTCCTCGTGTCCCACCGAGGCATCGAGGCCAACCCAGAAAAGGTCAAGGAGGTTGAGGACATGAGCCCGCCAAAGACCCTCAGAGAGATGCAGAAGCTCACTGGGCACGTGACTACACTGGGGCACTTCATCTCCAGGTTAGGGGAGCGAGCGCTGCCTTTCTTCCAGTTGATGAAGAAAAAGGGGCCCTTTGAATGGACTGAAGAGGCCGATAAGGTATTCCAAGATCTCAAGAGATACCTGACCAGCCCACCGGTGATGGTGGCCCCACGCCCACAAGAGCCCTTGGTACTCTACCTCGCCGCCACTCCCTACTCTGCCAGCGCGGTCCTGGTGGTGGTTAGGGAGGAGCGTCGAACCAAGGCCGCGACAGCTGCCCGCGCCAAGGCAAAGCAGGACCAACAAGGACTCACAGAGATCACTACCACGATTGAGGAAGATCAGCCGCCGCAGGGGAACGCACCGGGAGCGGGAGAGGCCCTTCCCCCAGGCAACCAGCTTCTGGAGGCTCCGCCGTCTCAGGAGGCACCACGGCTTCCGGAGGACACCACCAGCACCGACGCTCCAAGCCTCGTCGAGCACCCAGTGTACTTCGTCAGCATGGTGTTGCGGGATGCGAGGGCACGGTACCCTATGCCTCAAAAACTTCTCCTCGCGCTACTGGTGGCCTCACGCAAGCTGCGGCACTACTTTCAGGGTCACCCTATCAAGGTTGTCTCAGCGTACCCCTTGGAAAGAGTGCTCCGGAGCCCTAACTCAGCCAGAAGGGTCGCCGAGTGGAACATTGAGCTGCAAGCATTTCAGCTCGAATTCAGCATGACCCGAGTCATCAAGGGAGCCGCACTAGCGGATTTCGTGGCCGAATGGACGGAGGCACCGGGCCTGAAGGCCGGCGAGGATCGATCCCTCTCCCCAGGAAGCGAGGCACCAGAAGGCTGGGTCATGTACTTCGACGGAGCGTTCTCTAGGCAAGGCGCAGGGGCTGGGGCGGTGCTCATATCTCCCACTCAAGACAAGCTCCATTACGCCGTGCATCTCTGTTTCCAGCAAGGCGAAAAGGTCTCCAACAACATAGCGGAGTATGAAGGCCTGATAGCAGGCTTGAAGGCCGCAGCTGCCCTAGGGGTAAAGTGCCTAACCATCAAGGGCGACTCACAGCTCCTCGTCAACTTCTCCAACAAGGTATGCGAGCCAAGAGACGAACACATGGACGCCTACCTTGTGGAGGTCCGCAGGATGGAAAAGCAGTTCTGGGGGTTGGAGTTGCAGCATGTGCCCCGTGGCACCAATCAGGAGGCCGATGACATCGCCAAACGAGCATCCAGGCGGCTACCTCAGGAGCCTGGCGTCTTCGAGGAGCGGCTCTTCAAGCCCTCGGCCATGCCATCGCTATAAAACACGGTGCAGCCTCAGGAAGAGCATCCCCAGCCACCTACCTCGGGAGCCCCGGCCTGTGGCCCAGCCTCAGGAGCGCGCCTGCTCCTGACAATGGAGCCTCAGGAGGGGCGCTGGATCACAGAGCTCCGGAGTTACTTAACGCAAGGGACCCTGCCGGAGGAGGAAGAGGAAGCGGAGCGTGTGGCGCGACAAGCCACAGCATACTGCATCAAGGATGGGGAACTCTACCGGAAGCGACCAAATGATGTATCCCTATGCTGCATCTCCAGGGAGCAAGGGAAAGAGCTGCTGGCAGACATACACGGTGGAGACTGTGGGCACCACTCGTCATCACGAACCCTCGTGGGCAAGGCATTCCGAAGCGGTTTCTATTTGCCTACTGCGCTCAATGACGCTGTCGAACTGGTAAAGGCTTGTTAAGCCTGTCAATTCCATGCGAAGCAGATCCATCAGCCGGCGGGAGGTCTGCAGACCATACCCCTCACATGGCCATTCGCAGTCTGGCGGCTTGATATCCTGGGCCCGTTTCCCCGGGTGCCAGGGGGCTATTGCTACCTCTACGTCGCCGTGGACAAATTCACCAAGTGGGCTGAAGTGGAAGCCGTCCGCACCATCCCCGCGGGTTTAGCTGTCAAGTTCATCAAGGGCATCGTGAGCCGGTTCAGGGTGCCGAACCGCATCATCACCGACAACGGTTCGCAGTTCACCAGTAACCTCTTCAAAACATATTGTGCTAACCTTGGAACACAGATATGCTACGCTTCAGTGGCGCACCCCCGAAGCAACGGCCAGGCCGAGCGGGCCAACGCGGAGGTCCTGAGGGGCCTCAAGACCAGAACATTCAAGAAGAAGCTGGAAGCTTGCGGCAGAGGCTGGTACGACGAGCTCCAGTCCGTGTTGTGGTCCATCCGCACGACTGCAACCAAGCCGACTGGAGAGACCCCTTTCTTCTTGGTCTATGGAGCCGAAGCGTTCCTCCCTCACGAGGTCAGATGTCGGTCCGCATGGGTCCTGGCGTTCGGCGAAGCGCAGCAGGACGCCATGCGGGAGATGGACCTTGTGCTGGGGGAGGAGCGTCGCCGAGAAGCCGCGCTGCGAGCGGCGAGATATCAACAAGCACTCCGGCGATACCACTGCCGCAACATCCGCCCCAGGACTCTTGAGGTAGGGGACCTCGTGCTCGGGCGGGTTCTCTCCAGGGAGGGACTGCATAAGCTCTCTCCCATGTGGGAGGCCCGTTCAAGGTTGTTCATGTTTCCAGGCCCGGCTCCGCGTGCTTGGAGACTCAGGAGGGGGTGCCAGTCCAGAATGCATGGAACACCCAGCACCTCCGGAGGTTTTACCCCTGAAAAGGCCCAGAGCCTGTGAAGAAGGCGAATGCCTGTGAAGATCATCCTTTTGGAAAAGGCCCAAAGCCTGTGAAGAAGGCGAATGCCTGTGAGGATCATCTCTTTGGAAAAGGCCCAGAGCCTATGAAGAGGGCGAATGCGTGTGAAGCTGTTGCGTTTTGGAAAAGGCCCAGAGCCTGTGAAGAGGGCGAATGCCTGTGAAGCTGTTGCGTTTTGGGGAAGGCCCGGAGCCTGTGAAGAGGGCCAATGCCCGTGAAGCTTGCTTCCCCGAAGAAAGGCCCGGAGCCTGTGAAGAAGGCCAACGCCTGGGAAGCTCGCCGCCCGTGACACTCTCACGTAATAATGAGTTAGGGCTGTATACGCCCCGGAGTCTCAGGAGCGCCGGCCTCAGGCCCTGGGGCTCCCTCCCACGCCCAGTGGCAGCACTTAGCTCCGCGCTGGTGAGAAGATGTCGAAGACTAGACTAGGTGCCGGACGCGGCTTTTTCATTTGCTTTCTGCAGTTGGCTAGTTCATTCTCATTTGAAGTTTTATTGAAACTGTCGCTGTCTTCTGACTTATGGCTCTTTGACTTTTCGCCCTCCGGCCTCGATTTATCTTGCACAAGGTCTCGCGAGGGGACGGCCCTGGCGCCCTCGCGAGTGTTTCGATCCTTTCAGTCAAGACCTCACGACCCGGGTACACTACAGGAGCATCCCTCCAGTCCGTACCTCACGGGCACCGCGACACGAATACAGGACCCGGGTCGGTCGCCCCATGGCCAAGGCTGGGGATTACCTACGCGCGGGCGTTCGGCAGGAAGGAACTATACCAAAATAACGGAAACACTACAACAATTTACAACGATAACACAAACACGCCCCCACGGGGCCCCCACATAGCTGTCTTTTTGCGCCGGAAAAAGGGGGAGGGAGGAACAAATCAGGCGAAGCTCGCAGGCGCCGGCCCTCAGGGAGGACCCGAGCTGCCTCCAGAGCTCAAGCGGACTCCCTCTCGCGTTTCACCAGGGTGCGACGGCGGGCAGACCCGCTACCACCCTCCAAGCAGGCACGACAGCGTGGAGGCCGACCGCGGCCGCTGCTAGAAGAGTCGCTGCCCGAAGAGGAACCAATGAAGCTTGAGGAATCTTGGGCGCCGCCAGCCACGTGCCGCTGCCCTCTCCATCCTCGCCAGGGCTGGGTCCCTGACCGTGGCCGTCGTCTTCAGGTCAGCACCCTGCGCGGCGACCATCTTCCCCAAACACCCTCACGTAGAGGGTGGCGTCGCCGTCGAACTTGAAGTGAAGGGTGCACCGGCGGCTCAGGCCACGCGCGCGGGAAAACGTCTGCCAGCCGCGGGTCAGGGCCAGGCTCCCGGCCGCAAACACCTCCAGCGAAGCCCACGAGGCCCAGCTGCAGCAGCCGTCTGCCTAGAGCCAAAGGCCGCCCGGGGCGCCAGCCGGGAGCTCGCCTAGGAGGAAGCAAGGGAGCTGAGGCCGGGTGCTGGCCGGCTCCGCTGCCCACACAACAAACTCCGGCAGCACCTCCGCAGCGCGAGAGCGCGGCTTCGGGGGTCGCACGGTCGAAACACACCCCCCGGCCGCGCCCGGCCGCCCGTCGCCACGTGGGAAGTCACCTCCGCGGCCACGGGGAACCGCCATGGAGGCCACAGGGTGCTTGCGAGGGCGGCTGCGACCGCGCTTGGGCGGGGGAGAGGCAGGCTCGGCCTGGCGAGCCTTTCCCTTCTCTGCGGCTGAGAACCTCCTTGACGGGGCCATGAGGAAGAAGGAGAAGCAAGAGGGGATAAACTGGAAGGGCACGCGGCGTGCCGTACTTAAAGCCAGAGGAGGCCAACCGTCGGCCTCCACGACCGCAGGTAATCATGACTCGCTTCGCATGCAGGGACTTGTCGAATCCGTGCAGTTGCCGAGGCGTCGTGGGGAAGTGGAGACGCCCACGTCCAATCAACCGTCACGCGGCGCCCAAGGCCGCAGGCTATTAGGGCCCGCGACGCTTCGCACTTGCCCTTTCTCCTCTCTGCTCGGCCAAGCCCGGGCTCGCCTTGGGCCCGGGGGCTACTGTCGGCGTTCTGGGAACGGGGGTCCCCAGACTTGCTTGCCTGCGGCCTGCAGCGTGGCTCAAAGGGGGCCCAGCACGGCCCATCTTCACCAACACAAGCTCAGGACCCTCGCGAGGGGCCAAGCCTCGCGGGGTGGACGACAAGGAGCTTCCTTAGGCACGGCCTCATCAGGCTGGCTCACGAGAAGGCGGAGAGTTCAAGGCGGGGTACCTCGCGAGGTGCCCATGACGCAAGCCATGATGACCAAGGGCGCCAGCCGGGCGCCAGCCCGCGTAGTGTCCTTCTTTCCTCTTTGGTGCAAGGGGAGCAAGCGCAGGCGGCCACGAGGGGAGGCTTGCCCCCTAAGCAAGGTGGAGGCGCCCCCCTCCCCTACGGTATTCAACCGTAGGCGCCTTGGGCCCTTGGGGAGGGGCGCACCAGCCCATTAGGGGTTGTTCCCTCCCATATTCAGCCCATCAAGCCCCCCGGGCAGGTGGCCCCACCCGGTGGACCTCCGGACACCTTTCAGTGGTCCCGGTACAATACCGATAACCCCCGAAACTATTCCGGTGACTGAAACTGAACTTCCCGTATATAAATCTTTACCTCCGGACCATTCCGGAACTCCTCGTGACGTCCGGGATCTCATCCGGGACTCCGAACAACATTTAGTAACCACATACAAACTTCCTTTATAACCCTAGCGTCATCGAACCTTAAGTGTGTAGACCCTACGGGGTCGGGAATCATGCAGACATGACCGAGATAGCTCTGTGGCCAATAACAAACAGCAGGATCTGGATACCCATGGTGGCTCCCACATGTTCCATGATGATCTGATCGGATGAACCACGATGTCAAGGATTCAAGCAATCCCGTATCCAATTCCCTTTATCAATCGGTATGTTACTTTCCCGAGATTCAATCGTCGGTATCCCAATACCTCGTTCAATCTCGTTACAGGCAAGTCACTTTACTCGTTCTGCAATGCATGATCCCGTGACTAGCTACTTAGTCACATTGAGCTCATTATGATGATGCAATACCAAGTGGGCCCAGAGATACCTCTCCGTCATACGGAGTGACAAATCCCAGTCTCGATTCGTGCCAACCCAACAAACACTTTCGGAGATACCTGTAGTGCACCTTTATAGTCACCCAGTTACGTTGTGACGTTTGGTACACCCAAAGCACTCCTACGGTATCAGGGAGTTACACAATCTCATCGTCTAAGGAAATGATACTTGACATTAGAAAAGCTTTAGCAAACGAACTACACGATCTTGTGCTATGCTTAGGATTGGGTCTTGTCCATCACATCATTCTCCTAATGATGTGATCCCATTATCAATGACATCCAATGTCCATGGTCAGGAAACCATAACCATCTATTGATCAACGAGCTAGTCAACTAGAGGCTCACTAGGGACATGTTGTGCTCTATGTATTCACACATGTATTACGGTTTCCAGTTAATACAATTATAGCATGAACAATAGAAAATTATCATGAACAAGGAAATATAATAATAACCACTTTATTATTGCCTCTAGGGCATATTTCCAACACCGGGAGTTCGCCGGGCCCGCCAAGGCGGGCGGAGCCGGTGCCGGCCGACTTGGCGAGCTAGTTGAGGCGATCCTACTGGGTGTTGGCGGCGTGGAGGAGCTCGCGCATCCGCCCGATGCGCTCCTTGAGCTCCTCGCCCGTGAGTTGGTCGAGGCTGACCGCGGCTGCCTCCATAGCGCACATGTTCTTGACTAGGGTCTCGTAGACGGTCCGGGTGCCGCCGAAGGCTTGGCCGATCGCTCCTCCCCGGGTGCGAGTATCGGCGGCCCAGCTTGGCTCTGCTGCGGCGGGCGTGAATCTGTGGGCGGCGTCGTGCTCCATCTGAGTGGCTTCCAGGCGACGCCTGGTGGCGGCCAGCATCTCGGATAGGTCCAGCATCTGCTGGCACCTGTCCTCGAGCTGGGTTCGGGCTTCAGCGACATTGGTGGCATCGACATTGGTGCCGATCGGGACGCGGAGGCTCTGCATCGCGGCGCGCAGCGGGTCGGACGGCTCCGTCCGTGCAGTGCCGACCGCGGCTTTGGCGACTCTTCTCGCCTTTCTCAACGAGGAAGAGGCGCCATCGCTGGTGATGAAGACCTTCACATGGGCATCCATCGCCGCGGCGGCGAATCCGCTGCTGAGAGAGAGCGGGGAGTCGGAGTAGCTGAGCACCTCGCTGGGGTACTCGTCGGCCGCGAGCATGTCGGAGAAGTAGGCGGCGAGCGCGCCGATGACGTCGTCCGCCAGAGTGACGGACTCGTTCGCGTAGGAGAATGGCCCCGTCTGAAGCATGCTTCCAGCCAGCTCCTTGAGCTGCCCCACGGTAGGCACCAACTGTCATGGTGGGCGCACGGCAGATGCCAAGGGATGGCTAAAGAGAGGACGAGGCTCGAGGGCACTGGTGGGCTCCAGAGGCGAGGTTGATATGCGCGGGCGCGGGACGCTGGACATACCCAGGTTCGGGGCTCTCCGGAGAGACAACACCCCTAGTCCTGCCGAGTTTAGTTGGATGATCGATAGTACAATGTTTCTCCTAGAGCTGTGTGGGAGGAGAAAGGAGGCTGGCCAAGGCTTGGGCTGCACCTTCTCCCTGGTGTTGCTATGAAGTGGCTAGTCCTATGCTTGCTTGCTTATCTCATGTTGCTTCGCATCGTATCTCATGTCTCCTGTAGGCGTGGGCTCCTGGGGGGTTTTATAGATCAACCCACCCAGGGTTACAATGGTAATATGTCGAGTCGGTGGGTCCGTCTTGTCGGTGTCCGGGGTACCGAGCTGGGCCCCTCTTGTGGGCTTGTGGTTCGCCGGGTTCCCCTAGGTGCGGGCCCCGCGTACCTATGGGGACTGTGCGCCGTCTTGTCGATCTTCATGGCGTGGCCGAGTTGAGCCGTGCACAGTGTTCTCCATCAGGCCGCCGCTTGCTGTTGTCAGTGGTGAGGGCGAAACACTGTTGCCGTGCCAGCCCTGATCAGCGGGTAGGTAAGGGGCACTGTTGCCACGCTCCGGCTAACCACAGGCATGGGCGGGAGCACTGTAGTCTTGGCCATCGGTGATTGAGGCCTCGTCCCATCGTACGGCCTGGATGGGACGGGAGTTGAGCTGTGGCTGGGTTGCCGTGGACGCCACGGGTGGGTTGGCTTGTTGGGGAAGCTACAGTTGCGCCGGGCTGAGTTGCCTTGCGCCAGCTGCTGCGGCCGGGTCGACGTACCTTGCCGAGTCGAGGGTCTTGGCCAGGTTGCGGTCTTTGCCGGGTCGAGCGACCCGGCCTGGCGCACGCCGGTTTGCGGGGCGATGCGGGCCCCACTATTTTTGAAATAGATCCGGGTTCCGTTGCCTGCCCGGGGTTCATCCCCCCGACAATTCCCTTTGTCTATCGGTATGTTACTTGCTCGAGATTCGATCGTCGGTATCCCAATACCTCGTTCAATCTCGTTACCGGCAAGTCACTTTACTCGTTCCATAATGCATGATCCTGTGACTAACTACTTAGTCACATTGAGCTCATTGTGATGATGCATTACTGAGTGGGCCCAAAGATACCTCTCCATCATACGGAGTGACAAATCCCAGTCTCGTTTCGTGCCAACCCCACAGGCACTTTCGGAGATACCTGTAGTGCACCTTTATAGCCACCCAGTTACATTGTGACGTTTGGTACACCCAAAGCATTCCTACGGTATCCGGGAGTTGCACAATCTCATGGTCTAAGGAAATGATACTTGACATTAGAAAAGCTCTTAGCAAACGAACTACACGATCTTGTGCTATGCTTAGGATTGGGTCTTGTCCATCGCATCATTCTCCTAATGATGTGATCCTGCTATCAATGACATCCAATGTCCATGGTCAGGAAACCATAACCATCTATTGATGAACGAGCTAGTTAACTAGAGGCTCACTAGGACATGTTGTGGTCTATGTATTCACACATGTATTACGGTTTCCAGTTAATACAATTATAGCATGTACAATAGACAATTATCATGAACAAGGAAATATAATAATAACCATTTTATTATTGCCTCTAGGGCATATTTCCAACAGCTCGATACTTCTTGTACTGGTTCTTTTATGAAGAAGACTACTGAATTCCGATGGGATCTTTTAGAAAGAATTAAACGCAACTCTGAAGATTGGGAACTCGACGAAGGTAAAGAATCAGGTATGGAACCTACGTTCGATTGTGTTAAATATTTTATGAATACCGATGCTTTCCAAAAATTTAGCACTAAATATGGACTTGACTCTGATATAGTAGCTTCCTTTTGTGAATCTTTTGCTACTCATGTTGATCTCCCTAAGGATAAGTGGTTTAAATTTCACCCACCAATTAAAGAATAAGTTAAAGAACCGGTAAAAGCTAAAGAAGAAACTATTATTTGCAATGTTGATCTAGTTATTCCCACTACTTATATTGAAAAACCACCTTTCCCTGTTAGGATGAAGGAACATGCTAAATCTTCAACCGTGGTTAACAAAAGTTATGTTAGAACACCCAAACCTTCTGAACAAAAAAGAGTTGAACCTAGTGTTGCCATGGTTAAAGATCTCTTAGTTTATAATATTGATGGGCATGTTATTTACTTCTGTCGTGAAGCTTCTAGAATTGCCAAACCTGAAGGAAAAGATAAACATAGACCAGTTGTTGGCATGCCTATTGTCTCAGTTAAGATAGGAGATCGATGTTATCATGAGTTATGTGACCTAGGTGCTAGTGTGAGTGCTATTCCTTTCTCCTTATATCAAGAAATTAAAGATGAAATAGCACCTGCTGAAATAGAAGGCATAGATGTCACTATTAAACTTGCTAACAGAGATACTATATCACCAACTGGGATTCTTAGATATGTTGAAGTCTTGTGTGGGAAAATAAAATACCCTTCTGATTTTCTTGTTCTTAGCTCCCCACAAGATGACTTTTGTCCCATTATTTTTGGTAGACTGTCAGTGTTAGCTTTGGTGAGAAACAAACTGTCAGTGTTAGCTTTGGTGATGAATCTCATGAATTTAATTTTTCCAAGTTTAGTAGACAACCTCATAAGAAATATTTGCCTAGTAAGGATGAAATTATTGGTCTTGCTTCTGTTGTTGTACGTCCTACTGATCCTTTGGAACGATATTTGCTAGACCATGAAAATGATTTGCATATGCATGAAAGAAATGAAATAGATAGAATCTTTTTCAAACAACAACCTCTACTTAAACACAATTTGCCTATTGAAACTCTAGGAGGTCCTCCTCCACCTAAAGGTGATCTTGTGTTTGAATTAAAACAATTGCCGACACTTTGAAATATGCTTATCTTGATGAGAAAAAGATATTCCTGTTATTATTAGTGCTAACCTTTCAGAACATGAAAAAGAAAGACTATTGAAAGTTCTAAGGAAGCACAAAGCTACTACTGGATATACTCTTGATGATCTTAAGGGCATTAGTCCCACTCTATGCCAGCACAAGATTAATATGGAACTTGATGTTAAACCCGTTGTTGATCACCAACGTCGGTTAAATCCAAAGATGAAAGAAGTGGTAAGAACATAAATATTGAAACTTCTGGAAGCAGGTATAATCTATCCTATAGCTGATAGTAGATGGGTAAGTCATGTTCATTGTGTCCCTAAGAAGGGAGGTATTACTGTTGTTCCTAATGATAAGAATGAGCTCATTCCACAAAGAATTGTCACAGGCTATAGGATGGTAATTGATTATAGAAAATTAAACAAAGCAACTAGAAAAGATCATTACCCTCTACCTTTTATTGATCAAATGTCAGAAAGATTATCTAAGCACACACATTTTTTGCTTCCTTGATGGATATTCTGGTTTTTCACAAATACCTGTTTTACATCCTGATCAAGAAAAGACCACTTTCACTTGTCCTTTTGGAACCTTTGCTTATAGACGTATGCCTTTCAGTTTATGTAATGCACCTGCTACCTTTCAAAGATGTATGACTGCTATATTCTTTGATTTTTGTGAAAAGATTGTTGAGGTTTTCATGGATGACTTTTCTATTTATGGGAAGTCTTTTGATGATTGTTCAAGCAATCTTGATCGAGTTTTGCAGAGATGTGAACAAACAAATCTTGACTTGAATTGGGAGAAGTGCCACTTCATGGTTAACGAAGGCATTGTTTTGGGCCATAAAATTTCTGAGAGGGGCATTGAGGTGGACAAAACCAAGGTTGATGCAATTGAGAAAATGCCATGTCCTAAATATATCAAAGGTATTCATAGTTTCCTTGGTCATGCTGGTTTCTATAGGAGGTTTATCAAAGACTTTTCTAAAATTTATAGGCCTCTTACGGATCTTTTGCAAAAGGATATTCCCTTTGTGTTTGATGATGATTGTTTAGAAGCCTTTGAAACACTAAAGAAAGCCTTAATTACTGCACCTGTTGTTCAACCATCTGATTGGAACTTGCCTTTTGAGATTATGTGTGATGCTAGTGATTATGTTGTTGGTGCTGTTCTAGGACAAAGAGCTGATAAGAAACTGAATGCTATTCATTATGCTAGTAAAACTCTAGACAATGCTCAACGAAATTATGCTACTACTGAAAAGGAATTCTTAGCAGTGGTGTTTGTTTGTGATAAATTCAGATCTTACATTGTTGATTCTAAAGTAATAGTTCACACAAATCATGCCGCTATAAAATATCTTATGGAAAATAAAGATGCTAAACCTAGACTCATTAGGTGGGTTCTTCTGCTACAAGAATTTGATTTGCATATCACTGATAGGAAAGGAGCAGAGACCCCCGTAGCTGATAACTTGTCTAGGCTTGAAAATATTCTTGATGACCCACAACCTATTAATGATAGCTTTCCTGATGAACAACTAGCTACAATAAATGTTTATAATAGTACACCTTGGTATTCTCACTATGCTAATTACACTGTTGCTAAATACTTACCACCTAGCTTCACATACCAACAAAAGAAAAAATTATTATATGATTTAAGACATTTGTCACACCCTAGCTAGTTCATGCACTAGAGTGTTGCAGCATGTTTACTCTTTTACCAGAAACTTGAAATGGGGATGACAGAACCCCCAGCCCCCTCTGAAACAACTAGGGTTTACTATAAATATTTTCAATGAACCTGAAATGCCCTTCTAAAATGTCCATCATTTTTGTTTAGGTTCAGAACCTCTACCAAAAGTGATGCACAGTTTTTTAGGTCATCCTAAGGTCTTTGAATTAAATCATAACTATTTGAGTTTGGGCATTTAAATTATATAAATTATTTTAAATGCTCAAATCTTACCAAACTAAAATGTTCCATGCTGTATATATTCCAGCTAGTGGCCATGAGCAGTTTGGTAAATTTAGGAGTTGTCTAAGTATTTTTAATAAGTCCACAAACTTACAGAATATATAAAAAAATAGAAATAAGGAGAAAACCTTACCTGGTGCCACCCAAGGCCCACCTGCCGGCCCAGCCCAGCCACCGCTCCAGCGAGCTGCTTGGCTTGGCTAGGCAGGCAGGCAGGTGCTCGACGGCGGCTGCAGCGTGCGCCACGCAGCTGCCCGTCGCCCTGCTTCACCTCCTCGCCTCGCTGCTGGCTTGGATGAACTCCACGTCGAGCCGTGAACCCCCAGGACACCTCCATTCTCCCCAAACTCCTCTCCTTCGCTCTCCCAAGCCATGGACGATGCCGTCGCCGCCACCCCCTCGCCGTAGCCGCGCTCTCCGTCAACCCCACGCCGCGCCACCATGTCCAGGAGCTCCACCAGCCTCCTCTCCTTCGAGCTAGTCGAGCCCCGAGCGCTCGCGTGCCCCGAAGCCACCGCACCGACCTCGACCGAACTGCCATCGCCGGAGATCCCCTTCGCCGTCGCCGCCGCACTAGCTCGTCTCCGACCACGTCGTCTGCTCCCACGAGATCGCCGTGAGCCTGGCTACTCTCTCCCCCTTCCCTTTCTTGCTCTCGTGCACCACCGCGAGCACACGTAGCTCACCGGCACGCGCCGCCGCGGAGCTCGTCGCCGACGTGCTCCCGACCATCCTCCGGCCACCTCTCGGTGTCCATCGCACTCACCACGTCGCGTAGGGTCTAACCATGCACCTCCCGCACCTCACCGCACACCCTAGTCCCGGGTTCGCCTCCACCCGAACTCTGGCAGCCGCCTAGGTCGTCGCCGGTGCTGATTTCGGCCACCCCGACCCCAACTAACTCCACCAAGAGCTGCGGTTCGTCCCCAGCTCCACGTAGATGCCTTCCGCGACCCATTTGGTGGCCGGAACGGCCAAAACCACTTATGCCGCCGCGTCGAGCTCGCCGGCGGCTAGATGCCGGCGTGTTTGACTTTGACCTTGACCAGGGTGGGCCCAGTTTGACTCCCCTGAGTCTATGACAAGTGGGCCCCCCTCTGCTAATTAACCCAGATTAGTTTTAACTAAAATTAAGTTAGTTTAATTAACTACTGACATGCGGTACCCACTGGTCAGTTTGACCTGGACCGGCCTATTGACCTGCTGAGGTCAGCATGACATCATGCTGACGCAGTAATCCTTTTTCTGGAATTAAAAATAAATCCAGAATGATTTATAAATTCCAAAAAATCCCCCAAACTTCAAAAATTCATAGTAAATCATCTGTAACTCCAAATGCAAAGTTTTATATATGAAAAATGATCAAAAAAATCCAATCTATCCATCTGTACAGGTTTCATGCATGCTTAAGCAAGCTAACCTGATGTTTAGGGCAGAACTAGTTAAAGCAATTATAAGGGGCCACATATGAGTTTGAAACTTGAATCTTTGATTCAAAATGGTTCAAACCCATCTGGTTTTAGTTGCATTAGCCCAACACACTCATATTACCACGTTTCGTGCATGCATCATATTGTTGCATATTGTTTGGTAATGTTGTGAATCGGTGCTCTTTGCGGCAGGTTCTGCCTCCGAGGAGTACCACGATTACCCTAACGAAGAACAATATCAGTGCATCGACCCATCAGGCAAGCAACCAACCATTTGATCATATCAATACAATCCCATGTTCTCGCTCCTGCTCTCTTTTACTGCATTAAGACAACGCGTTTCAAACTGCTGTGTGCTACGGTAGTTTAACCCATTTCCTCTTCATGACCTGTCATTGCCACAGTAACTAGATGAAACCCACTAGCATGTGTAGGAGTTGAGTGAGCCATATGTATGTGTTGTTCCTACCTTGCTATGACTGCTATGCTTAGAGTCGTGTCAGGTCTGGTTCATCTGGGTGATGGGCTAGAGTGAAATGATCATGCCGGTAATGAGAGTGATGTATTGAACACGATTTGGTAAAGGTATCGATGAGAGGCCATGTAGGAGTACGTGGTGGGTTGTTTCATTGAAGCCGTCCTTAAGCACTGAGATCTGTATGTGTGATTTAAGAATCAACTACTACCACGCATTGGGCCCGAAACCAATGGACCCTCTCGGCTTCTTAATCACCCTTGTTCTCTGTCCAGGAGTTGCAACTAGTTTCTGGTGTTTGTAGGTTTTGTGTTGGAGGCCGTGGGCAGCGCTGACCCGAGGGGTGGGCTGTGATGCGGTAGATACACCGTGGCATGGTGTACCGGGCGCCCGTTTGGTGTCTCAGGAACCCTGTTCACATCGTTTGGGGCTGTGAGCGAAACCCCGGCCGGATCTCCTCGCGGATGGAACCCGAATAGGGGATAAACCAGTAGAGACTTGAGTGTTTAGGTAGGTCGTGGCCGACACCCACGTTGGGCTTCCGCTTGAAGGTTGCCGAGTACATGTCGTGTAAACGGCGGTAAGTGGTGAGAGCGTGTGTGAAGAAGTACACCCCTGCAGGGTTAACATGATCTAGTCGAATAGTCGTGTCCGCCGTAAAGGACTACTTGGTTGCCTATACAGTTCATAGACAAGTAAATGGATACTACTAAAAATCTCAAGATAAGCGTGAGTGCCGAGGATGGCTCCTCCGTAGGATGACGGAGGTGGATCCTCGGTGGTGTATTGGAATGGTGAGTAGTGGACTCGTGTGCGCAAAACCATTTCAAGTTGGTGTATCGTAGGATAGCTTAGCCAAGAGTCAAAGCTGGCTTGCTGCAATAACCCCACCAACCCTTCTTGATAATGTGCATGTATGTAGGATCTGATGTAAGTCTTGTTGAGTACCTTTGTACTCATGTTGCTTTAATTTACATTTTTCAGAAGACGCTGCAACCCCTTCTGATGGGTTCTTTGTAGACGTTGACATCGATGAGTAGGCTGAGGCCCAGGTGGTGATCCTGAGCTTGTGAAGGACCACGTAGTATAGCCAGGCTTTCCCAAGCCTCTTTATTTTACTAGTTGTCTGTACTCAGACAAGTTACTTCCGCTGTTGGCTTGTATGTCTGTATGACTTGAATGCTGGGTCGTGTGACCCGTACTTGTGTGTATGATATGTATGGCTCTCTGAGCCTTAAATAAAGTACTTGTGTTGTAGAGTCATGTTGTGATGCCTTGTTGTATTTGCACATATCGAGCATATTGTGTGTATGATTGAAATGCTTGGTATGTGTGGGATCTGACTATCTAGTTGTTTATTCTTAGTAGCCTCTCTTACCGGGAAATCTCTCCTAGTGTCTCCACTGAGCCTTGGTAGCTTGCTACTGCTCCGGAGCACTTAGGCTGGCCGGCATGTGTCCTTCTTCGTTCCTATGTCTGTCCCTTCGGGGAAATGTCACGCGATGGATATCGGAGTCCTGTTAGCCCGCTACAGCCCGGTTTACCGGAGTCCTGCTAGCCCAGTGCTACAGCCCGGATTCACTTGCTGCTGACCGACACGTTCGATGCTGGGTCATGGATGACTGTCCCTGTAAGTCTGTGCCACTTTGGGTTTACGACTAGCCATGTCAGCCCGGGCTCCTTACCATATGGATGCTAGCGACACTATCATATACGTGTGCCAAAAGGCGCAAACGGTCCCGGGCAAAGGTAAGACGACACCCGTGGGAATACCGTGTGTGAGGCCGCAAAGTGATATGAGGTGTTACATGCTAGATCGATGTGGCATCGAGTCGGGGTCCTGACAGCGTTGGCATCAGAGCCGGACTGTCTGTAGGTTCTCCAAGCCAAATTGGTCGATGTTGAGTCTAGAAATGCTTTAGTTATATGTAGGGGAATTGATTGTGGGATGGAACGTAAGGCTCTTTTTACTCCTTTATCTCATACCATTCTGATCCGAGTCAGTCTATTCTTCCATCGGGGGTTAAGGACTAGGATCTCTCCTCTCTATTAGGTTCACGTGTTACTAATCAATAGTACCTTATAGGTTTGATGGATACAAGCCTAGTTCAGTTCTACCACCCTATTATGTGCTAAGTTGGACCCAGATCCTTGATATGATGTTGTTGAGTGTCTATGCAATTCTTTGTCAAATGCCTCAAAATCCCTTTTGAGCATTTACAGCCGTTATGCTGTCCAATTTCTGCTAGGAATCTTAATGTGTTGTGTTTATCATGTTCCAGATGGCGACCCGTCCTCAGAATCAAGTGGTTCGTTTGACTCGATGTCTAGATGTACCCGGCCATACTGCCATGTTGGTTAGGGTAATGACTGAGGTAGGGTACCGTTGGTATCCTGAGTACACGGTCGAAGAGCAATTCCGAGACTTTAATCAAAGTCAATATATTTGCACTGTCAGGATATTTCCATCTTATCCTGGATCCACCGAGCCCCTTCACTGCTCCTATGGACTCAGGGTTACTATTGAGATGGCTGTGCAGGTTACTATTGAGATGACTGTTTCCGGATGATCACGTTGAGCTTCCAGGCTATGGAGGTGACTTCTATGAAGACTACTACGGGGCTATCTGAGCTAGTAGTAGTATCACTAGTATTGTACTAGATGTATCGTCCACTGTCCTGCGTGACTCGTGGGATATGACTTAGTTTGTACCGCCTTCCGGAGGTGTAGAAAAATAATGTATAGGAGCTTGGGATGCCTCCGATGAGTTGTAATCCTCTTTCACCTTAGTAGTACTCTATTTGGTTCTGTACTAAACCTTGTATGGTGTGTATGACGATGGAATAAAAGAAGCAGTTTCTGTATCTACCATGTCATACGGATGATCATCTTACATTCCAAGTTATCCATTACATTCTACATTTTATGTCAAAATCCTATCATCCTGGACTAAACCATTGTTTTGTTTCCTAGGATGGTTAACACCCGCACCAACCCTGCTCCCCCAGAGCAGGCCGAAGGCAGCAGAGTTGGGGAAACAAACCTGCCTCACCCTCCCTCACTGGCCGAAGTTATGCTGGAAGCCGAGAGAAACAAGCGGGAGACCAACCGTTTGTTGGAGCGCATCGAGCAAAACACAGCACACCATCAGCGGAATAACTTGGTGTCACTCAGTGATTTCATCAAGTTACATCCACCCACCTTCCACCACTCCGTCGAGCCTCTCGACGCCGATGACTGGCTTTGCAGTATTACTCACAAACTGCGTTCTGCACTAGTAGCTGAGGCTGATAAGGTCACCTTTGCTGCATATCATCTTGAAGGCCCCGCCAGTCTATGGTGGGAGAACTATGGAGCTATGCGCCCAGCGGGCCATGTCACTACTTGGGCTGAATTCAGCGAGGCTTTCCGTGAACATCACATTCCGGAGGGTCTCATGGACCGTAAACGTGAGGAGTTCTGCAGTTTCACTCAAGGCCGACTCTCTGTGGATGCTTACAGGAGGGAGTTCGGTAACCTTGCACGATATGCAACTGAGGAAGTCTCTACTGATGCAAAGAAGCAAGCAAGGTTCCGCAAGGGACTTAGTCCTGAGCTTCGTCGCGACCTCCGTCTGCATGAGTGCACATCTTTTCAGAAGCTTGTTAACAAAGCCATCAGTGCTGAGTCTGGTCAGACTGATTATGAAGCAACACGCAAGCATGGCCGTGACATGGGTTCCTCATCCGGTGCTGGTCCTCAGAAGCGCCGCGTGTGGGTGCCTAACACTGCCCTGCCACCCAGGTTCACCCCGAGGCCATCCTTTCAGGCGCCTCGCCCCGCTCAATAGTTTACACCAGCCAAGCCCTATGGTGGTCCAACCAACAATGCTCCTCCACGTACCAGCTCTGTGACTTGTTTTAAATGTGGGGAATCAGGCCACTATCTGCGCGAGTGCCCCCAGACCAACCCCAACCAATCTGCAAAAGCTGTTGGCCGTGGCAAGCCGACAGGGAAAGTGTTCTACGCCAAGCCGGCCACCGCTGCACGTGGCCATGTCAACTGTATCTCTGCTGAAGAAGCTCAAGAGGATCCCAACGTCATTCTCGGTACGCTCCTTGTAAATTGCCACCCGGCATCTGTTCTTTTTGATACAGGAGCATCTCATTCATTTATATCCGAGAGCTATGCTCGTCTGCATAACACCACATTCTGTGAGATGCCCACCTCTATGGTATTTCAAACCCCAGGATCCAAATGGCAAACTTCGAGAGTAAGCCATGGGAATGAAATTCAAGTCGACAGACTTGTTTTTCTCGCATCTTTGATAGCTCTCAAATCTTCGGATATTAATATCATTTTGGGTATGGACTGGATGTCAGCCCATCATGCCAAGATTGATTGTTTCTCTAGGACTGTTCAACTCACACATCCTTCGGGAAAGATAGTCAATGTCTTGACCCGAATAGCCAAGCGACAGCTATATTCTCTTAACGCCAGTCTGTTGCCAGACCTCGAAGACGTTCCGGTAGTCCGTGACTTCCCGGATGTCTTTCCAGAAGAGTTGCCAGGTGTTCCACCTGACAGAGATGTCGAGTTTGTAATAGATCTCATTCCAGGAACTGTCCCGATTGCTAGAAGACCCTATAAGATGGCACCACTAGAACTAGCCGAGCTTAAGAAACAACTCGATGAGTCCTTGAAAAAGGGTTTCATCCGACCTAGTTCATCTCCATGGGCTTGCCCCGTCCTCTTCGTCAAGAAGAAGGATGGTACGGACCGGATGGTTGTAGATTATCGACCAGTCAACCTGGTCACAATCAAGAATAAGTATCCGCTCCCCAGGATCAACGATCTGTATGATCAGCTCGCTGGATCCTCAGTGTTCTCCAAAATGGATTTGAGGTTGGGTTACCATCAAATCAAAATCCGGAACGGGGACATTCCTAAAACGGCCTTTGTTACTCGTTATGGCCAATACGAGTACACCGTCATGTCCTTCGGTTTAACCAACTCTCCAGCCACTTTCTCTCGCTTAATGAACTCAATCTTCATGGAGTATTTGGATAAATTCCTCGTGGTTTACCTCGATGATATACTCATCTACTCCAAGAACGAGGAGGAACATGCCGAACATCTAAGGCTAGTGTTGATGAAACTTCGAGAGCATCGCCTTTATGCCAAGTTCTCCAAATGCGAATTTTGGTTGCCTGAAGTGACCTATCTAGGGCATGTAATTTCCGGTAAAGGTATTGCTGTTAATCCCGAGCGAGTTCAAGCCGTCCTTAATTGGACTCCACCTGAATTGGTCAAGCAAGTTCGGAATTTCCTTGGCTTAGCGAGCTATTGTCGCCGCTTTATCAAGAACTTCTCCAAAGTTGCCAAACCTCTAACTGAACTCCTCAAGAAAGATAAAAAGTTCGAGTGGACTCCACAATGTGAGCACAGCTTTCAGGAACTGAAAAGACGCCTGACATCTGCTCCCATATTGGTACCACCAGATTTCTCTAAGGACTTTGTTATCTATTGCGACGCCTCGCGACAAGGACTAGGTTGCATAATCATGCAGGATCGTCACGTAATTGCTTACGCTTCACGGCAATTGCACCCACATGAGGAGAATTATCCTACTCATGATCTAGAGCTTGCAGCTGTAGTCTATGCACTTAAAACCTGGCGACATTACCTCCTCGGTAATTGTTGCGAAATCTTCACCGATCACCAAAGTCTGAAGTACATCTTCACCCAACCGGATTTGAATCTCAGGCAAAGACGTTGGGTTGAGTTGATTACGGATTTCGACTTAGGGATAACTTACACCCCAAGAAAGGCCAACGTCATGGCTGATGCACTAAGTCATAAATCTTATTGTAACAATCTAATGTTACAACAAAGTCAACCGCTTCTCCATGAGGAATTTCGGAAGCTTAACCTTCACATTGTTCCTCAAGGATTCCTTTCCACCTTGGTGGTGAAACCTACCCTTACGGATCAGATCATCAAAGCGCAGAAGGTAGATCCGGGGATTTCCCGCATCAAAAGAAACATCAAGAAAGGAGTTGCGAATTGTTTCTCCATCAATGATCAAGGAGTCGTATACTTCAGGAACCGTCTAGTGGTTCCCAAAGTGCGAAACCTAAGGCGTTTGATCCTAAGGAAGCTCATGAATCTCCTCTCACCATTCATCCCGGTAGTACCAAGATGTATCAGGACCTACGCCAGAGGTTCTGGTGGACTAGGATGAAGAGAGAAATTGCTCAGTATATTGCTAGTTGCAACGTCTGTCGTCGTGTAAAAGCAGAGCATCAACGGCCTGGTGGCACCCTTCAACCCTTAGCTATTCCTGAATGGAAATGGGAAAAAATTGGTATGGATTTCATTACCGGTTTTCCCAGGACCAAGAGAGGGAATAACGCTATCTTCGTCGTTGTCGATCGTCTTTCCAAAGTAGCCCATTTCTTACCTGTTCGCGAGAGTATAACCGCTAGTCAATTAGCAGACTTATACATCTCCCGAATAGTGTCTCTCCATGGTGTTCCATTGGAAATTAACTCGGATCGGGGAAGTCTCTTTACCTCTCGATTTTGGGAAAGTTTTCAAAATGCTATGGGAACCCGCCTTTCCTTTAGCACTGCTTTTCACCCTCAATCAAGTGGTCAAGTAGAACGTGTCAACCAGATTCTAGAAGACATGCTTCGAGCTTCTGTTATCTCATTCGGAATGGATTGGGAGAAATGCCTTCCATTTGCCGAATTTGCTTATAACAACAGTTATCAATCTAGCTTGGGTAAAGCCCCTTTTGAAGTTCTCTATGGACGAAGGTGTCGAACGCCTCTTAACTGGTCAGAAACCGGGGAAAGACAATTCTTGGCCCGGACATGATCCAGGAAGCAGAGGAGCAAGTTCTCATTGTTCGTGAAAAGTTCAAAACAGCCCAATCTCGTCAAAAGAGTCAATACGACTGAAAACATAAGGCTATGACCTTTGATGTTGACGAGAAGGCTTACCTTCGGGTTACTCCTCTGAAGGGAACCCATCGTTTCGGTATCAAAGGCAAATTGGCTCCTCGCTACATTGGACCCTTTCGCATTCTCGCTAAACGAGGAGAAGTTGCCTACCAATTGGAACTACCTCCGCATCTCTCCAGAGTCCACGACGTCTTCCACGTTTCTCAACTCAGGCGTTGCTTCTCGGATCCTATCCGTGGAGTGGACCACGAAACGCTTGATCTTCAAGATAACCTCACGTATCGAGAGTACCCCGTTCGTATCCTCGATCAAGCCGAGCATACCACTCGACGTCATAATATCAAGTTTCTCAAGGTTCAATGGTCGCACCATTCTGAGAAGGAAGCCACTTGGGAAAGGGAGGACCGTCTTCGACTTGAGTACCCCGCCTTCTTTCTGGAGGAACCTAAATCTCGGGACGAGATTCTCTTGAGTGGGGGTGAGTTGTCACACCCTAGCTAGTTCATGCACTAGAGTGTTGCATCATGTTTACTCTTTTATCAGAAACTTGAAATGGGGATGACAGAACCCCCAGCCCCCTCTGAAACAACTAGGGTTTACTAAAAATATTTTCAATGAACCTGAAATGCCCTTCTAAAATGTCCATCATTTTTGTTTAGGTTCAGAACCTCTACCAAAAGTGATGCACAGTTTTCTAGGTCATCCTAAGGTCTTTGAATTAAATCATAACTATTTGAGTTTGGGCATTTAAATTATATAAATTATTTTAAATGCTCAAATCTTACCAAACTAAAATGTTCCATGCTGTATATATTCCAGCTAGTGGCCATGAGCAGTTTGGTAAATTTAGGAGTTGTCTAAGTATTTTTAGTAAGTCCACAAACTTACAGAATATATAAAAAAACAGAAATAAGGAGAAAACCTTACCTGGTGCCACCCAAGGCCCACCTGCCGGCCCAGTCCAGCCATCGCTCCAGCGAGCTGCTTGGCTTGGCTAGGCAGGCAGGCAGGTGCTCGACGGCGGCTGCAGCGTGCGCCACGCAGCTGCCCGTCGCCCTGCTTCACCTCCTCGCCTTGCTGCTGGCTTGGATGAACTCCACGTCGAGCCGTGAACCCCCAGGACACCTCCATTCTCCCCCAACTCCTCTCCTTCGCTCTCCCACGCCATGGCCGACACCGTCGCCGCCACGCCCTCGCCGTAGCCGCGCTCTCCGTCAACCCCACGCCGCGCCACCGTGTCCAGGAGCTCCACCACCCTCCTCTCCTTCGAGCTAGTCGAGCCCCGAGCGCTCGCGTGCCCCGAAGCCACCGCACCGACCTCGACCGAACCGCCATCGCTGGAGATCCCCTTCGTCGTCGCCGCTGCACCAGCTCGTCTCCGACCGCGTCGTCTGCTCCCACGGGATCGCCGTGAGCCTGGCTACTCTCTCCCCCTTCCCTTTCTTGCTCTCGTGCACCACCGCGAGCACACGTAGCTCACCCGCACGCGCTGCCGCGGAGCTCGTCGCCGACATGCTCCCGACCATCCTCCGGCCACCTCTCGGTGTCCATCGCACTCACCACGTCGCGTAGGGTCTAACCATGCACCTCCCGCACCTCACCGCACACCCTAGTCCCGAGTTCGCCTCCACCGGAACTCCGGCGGCCGCCTAGGTCGTCGCCGGTGCCGATTCCGGCCACCCCGACCCCAACTAACTCCACCAAGAGCTACGGTTCGTCCCCAGCTCCACGTAGATGCCTTCCGCGACCCATTTGGTGGCCGGAATGGCCAAAACCACTTCCGCCGCCGCGTCGGGCTCGCCGGCGGCTAGACGCCGGCGTGTTTGACTTTGACCTTGACTAGGGTGGTCCTAGTTTGACTCCCCTGAGTCTATGACAAGTGGGCCCCCTCTGCTAATTAACCCAGATTAGTTTTAACTAAAATTAAGCTAGTTTAATTAACTACTGACATGCGGGACCCACTGGTCAGTTTGACCTGGAAGGTTGCCGAGTACATGTCGTGTAAACGGCGGTAAGTGGTGAGAGCGTGTGTGAAGAAGTACACCCCTGCAGGGTTAACATGATCTATTCGAATAGCCATGTCCGTGGTAAAGGACTACTTGGTTGCCTATACAGTTCATAGACAAGTAAATGGATACTACTAAAAATCTTAAGATAAGCGTGAGTGCCGAGGATGGCTCCTCCGTAGGATGACGGAGGTGGATCCTCGGTGGTGTATTGGAATGGTGAGTAGTGGACTCGTGTGCGCAAAACCATTTCAAGTTGGTGTATCGTAGGATAGCTTAGCCAAGAGTCAAAGCTGGCTTGCTGCAATAACCCCACCAACCCTTCTTGATAATGTGCATGTATGTAGGATCTGATGTAAGTCTTGCTGAGTACCTTTGTACCCATGTTGCTTTAATTTACATTTTTCAGAAGACGCTGCAACCCCTTCTGATGGGTTCTTTGTAGACGTTGACATCGATGAGTAGGCTGAGGCCCAGGTGGTGATCCTGAGCTTGTGAAGGACCACGTAGTATAGCCAGGCTTTCCCAAGCCTCTTTATTTTACTAGTTGTCTGTACTCAGACAAGTTACTTCCGCTGTTGGCTTGTATGTCTGTATGACTTGAATGCTGGGTCGTGTGACCCGTACTTGTGTGTATGATATGTATGGCTCTCTGAGCCTTAAATAAAGTACTTGTGTTGTAGAGTCATGTTGTGATGCCTTGTTGTATTTGCACATATCGAGCATATTGTGTGTATGATCGAAATGCTTGGTATGTGTGGGATCTGACTATCTAGTTGTTTATTCTTAGTAGCCTCTCTTACCGGGAAATGTCTCCTAGTGTCTCCACTGAGCCTTGGTAGCTTTCTACTGCTCCGGAGCACTTAGGCTAGCCGGCATGTGTCCTTCTTCGTTCCTATGTCTGTCCCTTCAGGGAAATGTCACGCGATGGATACCGGAGTTCTGTTAGCCCGCTACAGCCCGGTTTACCGGAGTCCTGCTAGCCCAGTGCTACAGCCCGGATTCACTTGCTGCTGACCGACACGTTCGATGTTGGGTCATGGATGCCTGTCCCTGTAAGTCTGTGCCACTTTGGGTTTACGACTAGCCATGTTAGCTCGGGCTCCTTACCATATGGATGCTAGCGACACTATCATATACGTGTGCCAAAAGGCGCAAACGGTCCCGGGCAAAGGTAAGACGACACCCGTGGGAATACCCCGCGTGAGGCCGCAAAGTGATATGAGGTGTTACATGCTAGATCGATGTGGCATCGAGTCGGGGTCCTGACAACATTACGTTTGGGATGACCAACATATTTATAAAGGAGTAGATGGTATTATTAGACGTTGTGTACCTGAGCATGAACAGGAACAAATCCTATGGAAATGTCACTCTGAATCTTATGCAGGACATCACGCGGGAGATAGAACCGCTCATAAGGTATTGCAATCTGGTTTTTATTGGCCTACTCTCTTCAAAGATGCATGTAAGTTTGTCTCCTTGTGATGAATGCCCAAGAATAGGTAATATCGGTAAGCGTTAAGAAATGCCTCTAAATTATTCACTTTCTATCGTGGAATTAACACGTCAGATGTCCTTAGTGCCAGGACTTAGTCGCGAGGCCAACGCATCTATGTGGTAGCTTGAGAGGGGTTGATCGGGACGAGAGACGCGACACGCAAGACAAGGATTTAGACAGCTTCGGGCCCCGGGAAACATCATCCGGTAATAACCCTACATGATGTTTATGGCTAGGTCTCATTATGATCCTGAGAGAGTCGTCGGTAAGCCAGCTCTTGTGTCTAGCCCTAAAAGATTGTTCTTGTTTCCTGTCTCCCTCTTTGGAGAGCCCTGCCCCTCCTTATATAAGTTAGAGGGGCGGGTTACATGTGGAGTCCAAATAGGATTAGGACTAGCCTATCTTCTACTACAAGACGGGTACAAGTCTGGGTCTTGATTCCTTGTAAGGGAGATATTCCTCACGCCTTTCCTCTTAAGCCGGCCTATCACAACGTAAGCCGGCCTTCTGGGCCTTGATCCTCCTGGGCCCCCGGGTCTTGTCACTCCTCTGATCCGCTTGCCAGGTCACCCATAAGTCGCCAGGATCGGGCGGGTCACTTAGTGTGTCGTCCAGTCAGGGTGGGTCATTAGTGAGTCGCCAAGTCCGGCCGGGTTATACTTCCGGCCGGGTTACACCGTGGGGTATATCCCCGACATTAGCCCCCAAGTTTAGCTTGGATTTATCCATGGTAAACTTATGCTGCAAAATAAACACAAGAACCAATCTGACAGGTTGTACTCCGGGTTAAGAACTCTTTGTAAACGGGCACCTGAACATCCTTATGTCCTTGTCATTTCCTTCTTCTTAGAAAATCCGGGTCAACTAAGCTAGCTTCATACTCAATTTGCTGATGTTGGTTGCTCACAGAAAAATATTGTGAAGAATAATCCACTTGAATCGGCTTCCGAGGCGCCGGGTTAAATAATTTTGGTCTTCAAATACTCAGCTGATATTCAGCCGGCTTGAAGATGTAAAACTTGCCAATTTACCAAAAAACTGCCTGATTATAAAACATACGGTGCAAGGTCATAATTGTTGTTGACACCGGTTTATGTAATTGATCCTCCTGATTTGCTCAAAAACTGATAATTTGAAGATTTTTTCTCCCTTATATCTATATTACCTGTAGCCCCCAAGTCTTGAGCAGAACAAAGTGATGGTTTAAGACTTTCTCCAATAAATGTTGCAACCTTGAATAACCCGGTTTATTCATCTCAATCATATAAACTGAATATTCCACACATGTAGCCCCCAAGTGCCGGGTTGTCATGCTTGCAGCAACCTGAGACTTGTAATTGCTTTATACTCTTGAAAACTTCAACCAGTGTAGCCCCAAGGGCCGGGTCATTATGCAAATAATGAGCAGGGACTTTGTAGATATAACCATGTAAATTTTAACAGCAATGTGTAGCCCCCAAGGGCCGGCTTAGTAAGATAATACTGAGCTGGGACTTTGATATATACTTCAATGAAATAACATCATATGATGTAACCCCAATCATAGGGCTTGAATTCACGTCCACAAGGTTAAGAGCCTTGTGCTTTACCAACTGAGCAATGGACCCTTCAATGTAATGGATAAAAAAGTTTTGTACCTTAAATTGTTGACAGAGGCAATTCGTAGCCCCCAAGGGCCGGCTCATTACAATGTGATGAGTCGGGTCTTCAATAAGGTGAGCAAAAATTGACTTTGCATTAGCCCCCAAGTGTCATGGTGCATGCTTGCAGCGACATGAGACTTGTATATTTGATGTAACCTCAATTTGAATAATGTAGCCCCCGAGTGCCGGGTCGTAAGCCTGCAGTGACCGGGACTATTCCTTCCACTATAGAATAAATCATATCCATTGATAAAAATAATAGCCTTTGCGCTAAAGTGACTTTGAAGACCTCAATCATAGCACTGGTTATTGATAATCACAATAGAAATCCAGCCATGTTGTCTACTCGAGATTTGAATAATATAATCCGGTATGAAAACCTCAATCATTCAATATCATCATGAAAATCCAGCCATGTTGGCTATTAAAGATTTGAATAACCCGGTTTGAGAACCTCAATCATTCAATATCATAACGAAAATCCAGCCAAGTTTGGCTATTTAAAGATTTCAAATACCTTATGTGTTGACAAGTAACTCCAGAGTTTAAATACCCGGCAGCTCTTGGCCGATGGCGATTTAATACGTCGTCATTGTAAACCGGAATTTTTATGACCCGGTTGCTTATAGCCTTTTGAGAAAAATCTAGAACGGATAATCATTTTGAAGCATCAACTTTGGTAATGAGCTTGAACTTAATCATTTATATGTCATATTTCTGCAAATCCTGCAAAGAGTTTAAACAACATATGCCCTGGCGACTTAATGTCAAAAGCAAGGGCGGGTAACCACCCAAATATAGTCTTATCCTGCACACAAGTAGATCACAAGATCCCTATGATCCTTTGAATGATACTGCCAGTTTATGTAACCCGGACAGTGAAGTTGATAACTCAAGTCTGTAAGAGCCGGCACATATGATATTTGTGACAACTCAAATATTTGCGATTGTATAAAAACAGATAAAAAAATTTGAGGCTTCTGATTCGAATACGATCAGTAAACCGTTCCAAAGGGGTTAAGCTAAGATTCAAATACGATCATATAGCCCCCAGTGGCGTTGGCGTTGCCAATCAAAGTGGGTATCGATAGCAATGTTCTCTTTGGTTCGAATACGACCGACGTCTGAACAGGAAACCCCCAAATGACCACTATGATATTGAATTTGTACTGCCGATTTACATGACCTGTGTAATAAGGGTGATAATCCAATCCTTAGAAGCCAATGCTTCCATATAAATGATGGTTGTCATAAGCTGGTGACTTATAGTCAAAAGTCAAGCCGGGTTAATCATAAAACACTTATATACATTTGAGATATAATCCTCAAAAAGGTCTCAAGTTAAGTAATTGTGGCTGCAATAAACTTTACCAGAGATAGAATAAAACTTTTTGAGGCTTCTGATTCGGATACGATCAGTAAACCGTTCCAAAGGGGTTAAGCTAAGATTCGAATAGAATCATATAGCCACCAGTGGCTTTCGCGATGCCGATCAAGTGGGTATCGACAGCTATGTTCTCTTTGGTTCGAATACGACCTATGTTTGAACAGGAAGCCCCCAAGTGACCATAAGATTTGTTTAATGACGCTGATTCGTATACGATCCACGTCAGACCCAAAGGGGTTAAGCTATGATTCAAATATGATCAAGAAGCCCCCAAGTGGGTTTGGCAGTATGCCGATCAAGAGGGTATCGACAGCTATGTTCTCTTTGGTTCAGATACGACCCATGTTTGAACAGGAAGCCCCCAAGTGACCATAATAAGATAAGCCATAAGGCAGGATACCTATGTTTAAACCGCGCATCATGGCAGCAAGTTCTTTTTGGCACCCTGTAATCTTTCTGAGAACTCGAACTTGCGAGAGATTAATTCTTTTTGAACCGGAAGTTTAAACCGGATTTGAAAGCTTCAAAACTTTGTAAGAGATAAATTTACCTTGAGCTGGATTTTAAACCAGATATTAAGAGTGTCAGTGCTTTGTGGGAGAGAGATGTCTTTTGAACCGGATTTTAAACCAGAGTCCTTTTTAAGCCAGAAATTTTCTGGCGGCCTTTAAATTTTTCACCAATATAGCGGCAGCCTCTGGAACCAGATTACCTTCCCTCCAATGACCCGGAGTTCTTGAATCCATTGAAACCGGCTAACTTTGCCGAGCCATACCATTGTAGCCCCCGAGTCTCAAGATGACTCAAAGAGTTGGCTTGAGATTCTCCATATTTGTCCATAGCAGAAGGTGTATATCGTTGGTGTTGATAACGCGATGTGAATCCACAGAAAATTAAGGTGACTGCGGCGGGTTATAAATGATCCCGTATGAGCCGTGTCAGCAACACGGCCAATGGTTCCTTCCAACTGGTTGTTTGAAGTTTAACAAAACCGTAGTAGCGGCAACTTGTGCACCTACCCATTGAGCCATCCAGTGCAGACGGCGGCTGATAATATATGATAATTTGCCTCCAATTTGTTGGAAGAAAACCGGGCTTCCCAAGTAGTGACTTACTCATACTCAATAAACAGCTCATCCAGGAAAGGGTGGCCCGTTGTATTGATGAATCGACCGCGGTGCTGTAAACCAGCGCAGGCGAGCCAACCACATCGTTTTGATGTAATGAACAATTGTCCTGCATCAACAATATTGTAGACCAAGGCAAAGATAAACTGCTCTTTGACAAAAATAATATGTGCCAATAAAATATATTTAAAATGGATATCACCTGATGTGTCAGGCCCGAAATAATCAGCCATGAAATTGATGATCACTAGGTTAAGTTGAAATCACTCATGGGTGAGTTGGCCGCGAGAGCAGACAGATGAATCAGCCGTAGCGTTTGTAAGCCGGTGCGGACGGGCGAGTCATCCTCTTTATTGTAAGCCAGCGTGATCGCGAGAGACGACCACGACGTTGTAAGCCGGTGCGGGAGTCCGTTGAATAACGACGACCACCTGGGCCAAAAGACGTTGGCGTGTCTCCACCTCCGCGGTATAATATCACTTTTCGTCATAAATAATTGCCCTGCATAAACAATATTGCAGACCAGGGCAAAGATAAACTTGTTCTTTGACAAAAACAACATGTGATAATAAAACAAACTTGGATGGATATCACCTTGTATTTTTCGCCGGACGCCGGCGTCGGATAATGCATAGTGTTGTTTTTGTTTTTCGACAAAAGAGTTAACTGGCTCTGTGTCTTCTAGTGCCTGAGCTCTCCACATAACCTGGCCGGCACCTTTTGAGCCGGATTTTTTGGAACCAGAACTTCTTGATAATCCGGAACTTTTAAACCAGAACCTCTTGATAATCTGGCCGAAACTTCTGATAATCCGGAACTTTTGAACTGGAACCTCACGATAATCTGGCCGGAACTTTTTGATGACTCGGACGGAACCTTTTAGCGATTCGGTTGGAACCCTTTGGTGATTCGGACCGAACTTTTCATCGAGGCGATCGGAACTCTTTGGTGATTCAGACGAAACCTTTCGTCGAGGCGGTCAGAACTTTTCGCCTATTCATACAGAACCTTTCATCGAGGCGGTCGGAACTTTTTCGGTGATTTAGACGGAACCTTCCGTCAAGGCGGTCGGAACTTTTTTGGTGAGCCAGCTGGAACTCTCCGACAAGTCAACCAGAACTTCTTCAATAAGGTGGGCGGAGCACTCGATCCCTGGGATAGCGCCCTTCAAGAACTCAACACCACCATGCACGTGCCCCACGGTGGGCGCCAACTATCGTGGAATTAACACGTCAGATGTCTTTAGTGTCAGGACTTAGTCGCGAGGCCAACATATCTATGTGGTATCTTGAGAGGGGTTGATCGGGACGAGAGATGCGACACGCAAGACAAGGATTTAGACAGCTTCGGGCCCCGGGAAACATCATCCGGTAATAACCCTACATGTTGTTTGTGGCTAGGTCTCATTATGATCCTGAGAGAGTCACTGGTAAGCCGGCTCTTGTGTCTAGCCCTAGAGATTGTTCTTGTTTCCTGTCTCCCTCTTTGGAGAGCCCTGCCCCTCCTTATATAAGTTAGAGGGGTGGGTTACATGTGGAGTCCAAATAGGATTAGGACTAGCCTATCTTCTACTACAAGCCGGGTACAAGTCCGGGTCTTGATTCCTTGTAAGGGAGATATTCCTCACGCCTTTCCTCTTAAGCCGGCCTATCATAATGTAAGCCGGCCTTCTGAGCCTTGATCCTCCTGGGCCCCGGGGTCTTGTCGCTCCTCTGATCCTCTTGCCAGGTCACCCATAAGTCGCCAGGATCGAGCGGGTCACTTAGTGTGTCGTCCAGTCAGGGCGGGTCATTAGTGAGTCGCCAAGTCCTGCCGGGTTATACTTCCGGCTGGGTTACACCGCGGGGTATATCCCCGACACTTTCTGTTGAACCATTTGATGTTTGGGGATTTGATTTCATGGGACCTTTCCTTCTTCTAATGGGTATACACATATTTTGGTTGTTGTTGATTATGTTACTAAGTGGGTAGAAGCTATTCCAACCAGTAGTGTCGATCACAACACCTCTATTAAAATGCTTAAGGAAGTTATTTTCCCAAGGTTTGGAGTCCCTAGATATTTAATGGCTGATGGTGGTTCACACTTTAGTCATGGTGATTTCCGTAAAATGCTTGCTAAGTATGATGTTAACCATAGAATTGCATCACCTTATCATCCTCGGTCTAGTGGTCAAGTTGAAATTAGCAATAGAGAAATAAAACTAATCTTACAAAAGACTGTCAATAGGTTCCGGAAGAATTGATCTAAGAAATTAGATGATGCACTTTGGGCTTACAGAACAACTTATAAAAATCATATGGGAATGTCTCAATATGAAATGGTTTATGGAAAAGATTGTCATTTACCTCTTGAGTTAGAACACAAATCATTTTGGGCAATTAAAGAACTTAATTATGACTTCAAACTTGCTGGATAAAAGAGGTTATTTGATATTAGCTCCTTAGATGAATGGAGAACCCAGGCTTATGAAAATGCTAAGTTATTCAAAGAAAACGTTAAAAGATGGCATGACAAAAGAGTCCAAAAGCGTGAGTTCAAAGTTGGAGAATATGTTCTTTTGTACAACTCTCTTTTCATATTCTTTGCAGGAAAACTCCTCTCCAAATAGGAAGGACCCTATGTCATCGAGGAGGTCTATCAATCCAGAGCCATAAAAATAAATAATGTTGAAGGTACTAACCCAAAGGTTGTCAATGGGCAACGAATAAAACACTATATCTCAGGTACGCCCATTAATGTTGAAAGTAATATTATCCAAACTTTGACATTGAAAGAGCACATAAAGGAAACCTTTCGGAACACCCCAGAATCATGGAAAAAAGGGAGGTACGTGATATGGTAAGTTAATGAACTCCAAAAAATCCGCAAAAATATTTTTTGTCAGTTTTGAAATAGTTAGAAAAATAGGAAAATAAGAAACTTTCAGGAAAGTGACCCTGGTGGGCACGATACACCAGGGCGCGCCAGGCATGCCTACGCGCCCAGGTGGGTTGTGCCCACCTCGGGTACTTTCCGGAATCCGTTTTCATACGTTCTGCTTGTTCCTCAAGATAAAAAATCTATATATACCTCCCAATCCTGTTAACCTACATATTGCGGAGAAATCTCTTGTTTTCTTTTCTTGTTGTTTTCTGTCAGATCTGTTGAGCCAGGCATCATGTCTTCTTCTCCTTCTGGTCATATGGAAGAATATGCTTGGTTGATGAAGATCGAGCTGAAGATGGAAGACCCCGTTGGAGCAGCTAAGGAGGACAAGAGCAAGGAGCCCACCGGAGATCAAGTGCCGATGGACGAGCAAGCCTTGCCTGCCGACGAGGAAGAGGAACTTGAACCCTACTATGCTCATCTTACCCCCACTAAGATTGCAGCCTTCAGGATCATTGAAACGGTTCGTATACAAAATAAGTATCTCACTCGTGAAAATATTCTACATATGGAGCACATCGCTTCCCCGTGGAGAGTCATTCGAAGATTGGAGAGTCTCTTGGTCCTTAAAGACCAGATAGCTTCTACTTCATCAGCACCATCTTCTTCTTCACCACCAAAAGAAAACTGAGTCTTGGGTATGGGCACTCCCCTTGGCTTCTGCCAAGCTTGGGGGAGGTGCCCCAGTATCGTATCATCTCCACTATCTTTTGCCTTTACTTTCTTAGTTCGTTCCATGGTTATCTTTTGCTATTAGATGAATAAAAGTTTAGTTTGATCCTTTCTTTTTGTGAGTTTTCTTAGTCATCAATCTTTGTAATCGTGTGCGAGATATATAATAAAGTTTAGTTTGAGTTTTGCCTTCTTTACTTTCTTGTTGCAATAAAAAGAAAGGAAATAAAAAGAAAAGATCGTGTGCTAATCTTATGGTAAGTTATGAAACTACATAAGGAAAAGTATAAGTAGTATTTTATTGTAGATTGACGAACATGGCATTGGTCAATGATGCAACTCATGAAAGAATTAATAAGGGAAGAGAAGATTCACATATAAATATACTATCATGGAAATATTTTATGATTGTGAGCACCCATCAAAACATTATATTCCAAAATTGTTGACGTTGGACAAGGAAGACAACTTAATGTTTATGTTTGTTCATATTCACATAAAAGTTATATTGTCATAGATCCTTCAACATGTGGTGCTTGCCCCTATCTTTGCTAGCCAAAAACTCCGCACTAAGTAGAGATACTACTTGTGCATCCAAAACCCTTAAACCCTATATTGTTTGAGAGTCCACCATACCTACCTATGGATTGAGTAAGATCCTTCAAGTAAGTTGTCATCGGTGCAAAAAGGGCAATAAAAATTGCTTCTAAAAGTGTGAGATCATTTAGTGTAAGGGAAAATTGGGCGTTGTACGAACTTGTGATGGTGAAGAATAAAAGCGACAAACTGCATAATAAAGGTTGCCATCACAAGGGGCAATGTAACGTGACATTCTCTTGCACTAAGGGGTTGAGCATACAAACAAAAAGTGGATGTCAACCTCTGCTTCCCTCTCCGAAGGGCCTATCTTTTACTTTCATGTATTTACTTTTATGCAAGAGTCAAAGTTTTTCTCTCTATTCATTTTATTTTTCTCCTTTGGCAAGCATCATGTGGTGAGGAAAGATCTAGGCACATATGTCCAGTTGAATATGGGTGTCATGAGTTATTATTGTTGACATCACCCTTGAGGTGAGTGTGCTGGGAGGCAAAACTGTAAGCCCCTATGTTTCTATGTATCCGGTTGAAACGGTTTGCTCATGTGTACGCGGTGAGTGTTAGCAATTATAGAAGACTAAATGATGGTTGAGTATGTGGAATTGCCTAAAGGCTCCGATATGTGACCCTTCCTGAAAAGATAATGAATTGTAGTTGCAAAGTTGACTGAGAACATAGTTTGTTGGTTTCCAATAGAGTTTATGCTTTATACTTCAATGTTGTGATGAATTTTCACTTGTTCATGAGAAGTCTATGATAAAAGTATTATGTTAAAGTTTGTTGCTGCTATAATAAGTCACATGATGCTGCTATGTCCGTATTTTTCTTTTTATCGACACCTCTGTCTCTAAGCATGTGGACATGTTTATCGATTTCGGTTTTCGCTTGAGGACAAGCGAGGTCTAAGCTTGGGGGAGTTGATACATCCATTTTGTATCATGTTTTCCTACTGTTATTTATGTTGTTTTATTGTATAACAATGCTTTTTGGAGTAATTCTAATGCCTTCTCTCTCATAATATGCAAGGTATGTACAAAGGGGGAGAATTCTGGCAGCTGGAAATCTGGACCTGAAAAAGCTACGTCAAGCTACCTATTCTGCACAACTCCAAATGAGCTGAAACTTCCCGAGGATTTTTGTGGAATATTTAAGAATTATTGGAGCACATAAGTACCAAAGGGGGCCACCAGGTGGGCACAAATCACCTGGGCGCGCCAGGAGGCCCAGGCGCGCCCTGGTAGGTGTTGCCCTCCTCGGCCCACCTCCAGTGTCCATATTCTGGTATATAAGTCATTTTGACCTAGAAAAAAAGGAGAGGACGTTCAGGACGAAGCGCCACCGCCTCCAGGTGGAACTTGGGCAGGAGCACTTTTGCCCTCCGATGGAGCGATTCCGCCGGGGGAACTTCCCTCCCGGAGGGGGAAATCATCGTCATCATCATCACCAACAACTCTCCCATATTGGGGAGGGATATCTTCATCAACATCTTCAACAGCACCAACTCCTCTCAAACCCTAATTCATCTCTTGTGTCCAATCTTTGGATCAAAACTATAGATTGGTGCTTGTGGGTGACCAGTAGTGTTGATTACATCTTGTAGTTGATTACTATATGGTTTATTTGGTGGAAGATTATATGTTCAGATCCATTTTTCTATTTAATACCCCTCTGATCTTGAGAACGATTATCATTTGTGAGTAGTTACTTTCGTTCTTGAGGTCATGGGAGAAATCATGTTGCAAGTAATCATGTGAACTTGATATGTGTTTGGTATTTTGATGATATGTATGTTGCCATTCTCTTAGTGGTGTCATGTGAACGTCGACTACATGACATTTCACCATATTTGGGACTAAGGGAATGCATTGTGGACTAGTTATTAGATGGTGGTTTGCGAGAGTGACAGAAACTTAAACCCTAGTTTGTGCGCTATTCCGTAAGGGACCGATTAGATGCATCTAATACTTTGCTTATCATAAGGGAAACTTAAACTTTTCTCGTAGTTGCGGATGCTTGTGGGAGGGTTAATCATAAGTAGGAGGCTTGTTCAAGTAAGAACAACACCTAAGCACCGGTTCACCCACATATCAAATTATCAAAGTACCGAACACGAATTAAGCCAACATGATGAAAGTGACTAGATGAAATTCCTGTGTACCCTCAAGAACACTTTGCTTATCATAAGAGACCATTTTGGCATGTCCTTTGCCTCAAAAGGATTGGGCTACTGATACGTCTCCAATGTATCTATAATTTACGAAGCATTCATGCTATTTTATTATCTGTTTTGAACGATTGTGGGCTTTATTATACACTTTTATATTACTTTTGGTACTAACCTACTAACCGGAGGCCCAACCCATATTGTTGTTTTATTGCCTGTTTCAGTATTTCGAAGAAAAGGAATAACAAACGGAGTCCGAACGGAATGAAACCTTCGGCAGCGTGATTTTTTGGAAGAATATAACCCAGGAGACTTGGAGTTCACGTCAGAAGAGCCTCAAGGAGGCCAGGAGATAGGAGGGCGCCCCCCTATTGGGCACGCCCCCCTGTCTCGTGGGCCCCTCGAGCACCCCCCCCCCCGACCGACTTCTTTCGCCTATATAAGCCTAGGTACCCTAAAAACATCGAATATCAAGATAGATCAGGAGTTCCGCCGCCGCAAGCCTCTATAGCCAACAAAAACCTCTCGGGAGCCTGTTCCGGCACCCTGCCGGAGGGGGATCCCATCACCGGTGGCCATCTTCATCATCCCGGTGCTATCCATGACGAGGAGGGAGTATTTCACCCTCGGGGCTGATGGTATGTACCAGTACCTATGTGTTTGATCTCTCTCTCTCTCTCTCATGTTCTCTCTATGGCACGATCTTGATGTATCGCGAGCTTTGCTATTATAGTTGGATCTTATGATGTTTCTCCCCCTCTACTCTCTTGTGATGAATTGAGTTTCCCTCTTGAAGTTATCTTATTGGATTGAGTCTTTGATTTGAGAACACTTGATGTATGTCTTGCCGTGTTTATCTGTGGTGACAATGGGATATCACATGCCACTTGATGTATGTTTTGGTGACCAACTTGCGGGTTCCTCCCATGAACCTATGCATAGGGGTTGGCACACGTTTTCTTGACTCTCTGGTAGAAACTTTGGGGCACTCTTTGAAGTACTTTGTGTTGGTTGGATGAATCTGAGATTGTGTGATGCATATCGTATAATCATGCCCACGGATACTTGAGGTGACAATGGAGTATCTAGGTGACATTAGGGTTTTGGTTGATTTGTGTCTTAAGGTGTTATTCTAGTATGAACTCTATGATGGATTGAGCGGAAAGAATAGCTTCATGTTATTTTACTACGAACTCTTGAATAGATAGAACAGAAAGGATAACTTTGAGGTGGTTTCGTACCCTACCATAATCTCCTCATTTGTTCTCCGCTATTAGTGTCTTTGGAGTGACTCTTTGTTTCATGTTGAGGGATTGTTATATGATATATCTATGTTATTATTGTTGAGAGAACTTGCACTAGTGAAAGTATGAACCCTAGGCCTTGTTTCCTATCATTGCAATACCGTTTACGCTCACTTTTATCATTAGTTACCTTGCTGTTTTTATTATTTCAGATTACAAAAACCTTTATCTACTATCCATGAACCTATGCATAGGGGTTGGCACACGTTCTTGACTCCCCGGTAGAGACTTTGGGGTACTATTTGAAGTACTTTGTGTTGGTTGAATAGATGAATCTGAGATTGTGTGATGCATATCGTATAATCATGCCCACAGATACTTGAGGTTACAATGGAGTATCTAGGTGACATTAGGGTTTTGGTTGATTTGTGTCTTAAGGTGTTATTCTAGTACGAACTCTTGAATAGATTGATCTGAAAGAATAACTTTGAGGTGGTTTCGTACCCTACCATAATCTCTTCGTTCGTTCTCCACTATTAGTGTCTTTGGAGTGACTCTTTGTTGCATGTTGAGGGATTGTTATATGATCTATCTATGTTATTATTGTTGAGAGAACTTGCACTAGTGAAAGTATGAACCCTGGGACTTGTTTCCTATCATTGCAACACCGTTTATGCTCACTTTTATTATTAGTTACCTTTCTGTTTTTATTATTTCAGATTACAAAAACCTTTATCCACTATCCATATTGCACTTGTATCACCATCTCTTCGCCGAACTAGTGCACCTATACAATTTACCATTGTATTGGGTGTGTTGGGGACACAAGAGACTCTTTGTTATTTGGTTGCAGGGTTGTTTCAGAGAGACCATCTTCATCCTATGCCTCCTACGGATTGATAAACCTTAGGTCATCCACTTGAGGGAAATTTGCTACTGTCCTACAAACCTGTGCACTTGCAGGCCCGACAACGTCTACAAGAAGAAGGTTGTGTAGTAGACATCAAGCTCTTTTCTGGCGCCGTTGTCGGGGAGGTGAGTACTTGAAGGTATATCTTTAGATCTTGCAACCGAATCTTTTTGTTTCTTGTTTTATCGCTATTTAGTTTATAAAAGAAAATTACAAAAAAAAATGGAGTTAAGTTTGTCTCATACGCTTCGTCTTTTTAATATCTTTCGTGAGTTTGATGGAAAGGAAAATTGTGCTCAAGTGCTAGAAGAAGAATGCATTAAAATGCTTGGTACTAAATCTTTGAATGATGAACATGATTGCAATATTGTTAGTATGAACTCCTTGAATATCCATGATGCTAATGATATGCAAAGCCACAAGCTTGGGGAAGCTATGTTTGATGAATATGATATTTTTTGTCGCCCAAGTTTTGATGAGCAAATTTATTATAATGAAAGCATGCCTCCTATTTATGATGATTATATTAATGAAAGTGGGTTTGGAAGAGTGTCAACTTTAGGAAGTAGTGATCCCACTACTTTGGAGGATGTTGAATCTTATTGTGATGAACATGAAAGTGGATTTGGAAAAGTGTCAACTTTATTTAGTGATGATTCCACTATTTCTGAAGAGGTTCCAATTGATTATGAGAACAAAGTTGCTATCTATGATGATTATTGTGATGACTTTTATGCTATTAGGAATAATGATAACCATAAAACTTGTCATCATGATTTTAGTTTTCAATTGGATTATGCCTCACATGATAATTATTTTGTTGAGTTTTCTCCCACTACTATTCATGAGAAGAAATTTGCTTATGTGGAGAGTAGTAAATTTTCTATGCTTTTAGATCATGAAAAGAATGTTTTAGGTGCTGGCTATATTGTTGAATTCATTCATGATGCTACTGAAAATTATTATGAGGGAGGAACATATACTTGTAGTAATTGCAATAACGTCAAGTTTCCTCCCTATGTGTTGAATTTTTTTAAGCTATGCTTGTTTTACCTTCCGATGCTAGTTGATTATTGTTCCCATAAGTTGTTTGCTCACAAAATCCCTATGCATAGGAAGTGGGTTAGGCTTAAATGTGCTAGTCATATGCTTCATGATGCTCCCTTTATGTTTCAATTATTATCTTTTATGTGAGCATCATTGCCATCATCATGCCTAGCTAAAAAGGCATTAAAGAAAATCGCTCGTTGGGAGACAACCCAATATTTAATCTTACTGTTTTTGTGTGTCCACATGATTATGCTACTGTATTAATCATGTTTTATAGATTTTGTTTCAATAAAGTGCCAAGTAGAACCTTTGGGAAGACTTGGGTGAAGTTTATGTGATCTTGCTGTAAAAAACTCACGATATTAGCTGCCATTTCTTACTGGAGAGTGATTTTAGGTTGATTATTTTTGAATATGATTAATATACAAATCCCTCAGGTCCAGAAATTTATTTTAGAATTTTTTGAGTTCTAAGTATACGTTTGATACATATTACTACAGATTGTTCTGTTTTTGACAGATTCTGTTTTCTATGTGTTGGTTGCTTATTTTGATCAATCTATGGCTAGTATTAAGTGGTATGAACCATAGAGAAGTTAGAATACAGTAGATATTACACCAATATGAATTTATAATGAGTTCATTACAGTACCTAAGTGGTGGTTTTATTTTCTTATACTAACGGAGCTTACGAGTTTTGTTTTGAGTTTTGTGTGGTTGAAGTTTTCAAGTTTTGGGTAAAGATTCGATGGAATATGGAATAAATAGTGGAAAGAGCCTAAGCTTGGTGATGCCCAAGGCACCCCAAGGTAATATTCAAGGACAACCAAGAGCCTAATCTTGGGGATGCCCCGGAAGGCATCCCCTCCTTCGTCTTCGTTCATCGGTAACTTTACTTGGAGCTATATTTTTATTCGCCACATGATATGTGTTTTGCTTGGAGCATCATTTTATTTTATTAGTTTTTGCTTTCTGTTAGTTAGAATAATGTTTTCCATCTATATTTTCAATAAAATAAGTCAAGCATAGCCTTTGCCATGCTTATTTTGCTAGTATACATGTTGCTGTTTGAAAACAGAAAGTTTACCGCTGTTGCAAAAATTCCCTAGAAAATTCAGAGAATGGTATAATGTTGAAACTTTTTGCATATTAAGCTCTGATAAATTTATTACAGTGAGAATTTTATTTTATAATTTTTGGAGTTAGGTAAGTATTGATACACTTGCATTCTTTACAGACTGTACTGTTGTGGCAGATTGCTGTCATGGTTGCATTGTTTGCATATGTTTGCTTGTTTAATGATTCTATTTGATGATAGGAGTATTAAATATGCAGAGACATTTAGTATCAAATGTTGAATAATAATTTTAGTGATTTGTTACAGTAGAAAATGATAAGGTTTTGCATTGGTTTATACTAACCTATCTCACGAGTTCTTGTTGAGTTTGTTGTGAATGAAGCTTTTGATAAAGAGAAACCATGATATGAGAGGAATTAAGGAGACACAAAAGTTCAAGCTTGGGGATGCCCAAGGCACCCCAAGATAATATTTCAAGAAGTCTCAAGCATCTAAGCTTGGGGATGCCCCGGTAGGCATCCCACCTTTCTTCTTCAACAACTATCGGTTAGTATCGGTTGACCCTAAGTTTTTGCTTCTTCACATGAGTTGTGCTATCCTTGAAATGTCATTTTATTTTGTTTTGCTTGCTTTTTGAATAAGATACCAAGATCTGAAGTTCTTAAATGAGAGAGAGTCTTCACATAGTTGCATAATTATGTAGCTACTCATTGATCTTCACTTATATCTTGTTGGAGTAGTTTGTCATTTACTCGTGTGCTTCACTTATATACTATGAGTAAATGGTTGAATGAGTTGAATGTCATAAATCTGAAATTATATATGTTTCATTTGCTTATCCCATGGGGAGTAATGACTTCACATCTAAGAAGTAGAGGTTGTAAATTTATTGACGGTTAGCAACCATTGTATTAGCCATTTGAACAATTCATGAAAGAATATTGAAGGAAGAGAGATTTCACATATAAATATATTATCACAGACATATTTTACAGTTGTGAGCACTCATTATGTATGACATGCTAAAGAGTTGATGTTGGACAAGGAAGAAAACATAATGGGTTATGTTTTCTCACATCTCAGTTAAAGTATATTGTCATGGATCATTCAAACATGTTGAGCTTGCCTTTCCCCCTCATGCTAGCCAAATTCCTTGCACCAAGTAGAGATACTACTTGTGCTTCCAAATATCCTTAAACCCAGTTTTGCCATGAGAGTCCACCATATCTACCTATGGATTGAGTAAGATCCTTCAAGTAAGTTGTCATCGGTGCAAGCCATAAAAATTTCTCTCTAAATATGCATGACTTATTAGTGCGGAGAAAATTAGCTTTGTACGAACTTGTTATGGAAGCAATAAAAGCGACGGACTGCATAATAAAGGTCCATATACAAGGGGCAATATAAAGTGACGTTCTTTCGCATTAAGAGTTTGTGTATCCAACACTAAAAGCGCATGACAACCTCTGCTTCCCTCTGCGAAGGGCCTATCTTTTACTTTATGTCTTTTACTTTATGCAAGAGTCAAGGTGATCTTCACCTTTCCCTTTTTCATTTTATCCTTTGGCAAGCACTTTGTGTTAGGGTGATCCTGATATATGTATCCAATTAGATGTACATTAGCATGAACTATTATTGTTGACATCACCCAAAGGTGAATACGTTTGGAGGCAACATTATAAGCCCCTATTTTTCTCTGTGTCTGATTAAAACTTCATAACCACAAGTATTGCGTGAGTGTTAGCAATTGTAGAAGACTATATGATGGTTGAGTATGTGAAGTTTGCTAAATCAAAGCTCTAACATAGACCCTTCCTGAAAATAGGATGAATTGCAATTGTTTGATGACTAAGAATGAAGTTTGCTAGTTTTCAAGAAAGTTTATGGTCTATGCTTTAACGTGTGAATTGCTTGTTACTTACTCGTGAGAAGTTTTATGAGATGAACTACTGTTATGACTTGTAATCATGCTAGAAAAGGTGACTGAAATTATCATTGATCAAACTTGTGCACATCTAGCATTCACACTTCATAAATTCTTTCTTTTATCATTTACCTACTCGAGGACGAGTAGGAATTAAGCTTGGGGATGCTGATACGTCTCCAACGTATCTATAATTTATGAAGCATTCATGCTATTTTATTATCTGTTTTGAACGATTATGGGCTTTATTATACACTTTTATATTACTTTTGGAACTAACCTACTAACCGGAGGCCCAGCCCATATTGCTGTTTTATTGCCTATTTCAGTATTTCGAAGAAAAGGAATATCAGACGGAGTCCAAACGGAATGAAACCTTCGGCAGCGTGATTTTTTGGAAGAATATCACCCAGGAGACTTGGAGTTCACGTCATAAGAGCCTCGAGGAGGCCAGGAGATAGGAGGGCGCCCCCCCCCTACTGGGTGCACCCCTGTCTTGTGGGCCCCTTGAGCACCCCCCCAGACCGACTTCTTTCGCCTATATAAGCCTACATACCCTAAAAACATCGAATATCAAGATAGATCGGGAGTTCCACCGCCGCAAGCCTCTGTAGCCACCAAAAACCTCTCAGGAGCCCA
This sequence comes from Triticum dicoccoides, assembly GCF_002162155.2. Taxonomy (NCBI): domain Eukaryota; kingdom Viridiplantae; phylum Streptophyta; class Magnoliopsida; order Poales; family Poaceae; genus Triticum; species Triticum dicoccoides. The sequence continues at coordinate 113,045,482 of NC_041383.1, forward strand.
TTCCGGCACCCTACCGGAGGGGGATCCCATCACCGGTGGCCATCTTCATCATCCGACGCTATCCATGATGAGGAGGGAGTAGTTCACCCTCGGGGCTGAGGGTATGTACCAGTAGCTATGTGTTCGATCTCTCTCTCTCTCGTGTTCTCTCTATGGCACAATCTTGATGTATCGTGAGCTTTGCTATTATAGTTGGATCTTATGATGTTTCTCCCCCTCTACTCTCTTGTGATGAATTGAGTTTCCCTCTTGAAGTTATCTTATCAGATTGAGTCTTTGATTTGAGAACACTTGATGTATGTCGTGCCATGTTTATCTGTGGTGACAATGGGATATCACGTGCCACTTGATGTATGTTTTGGTGACCAACTTGCGGGTTCCGCCCATGAACCTATGCATAGGGCTTGGCACACGTTTTCTTGACTCTCCGGTAGAAACTTTGGGGCACTCTTTGAAGTACTTTGTGTTGGTTGGATGAATCTGAGATTGTATGATGCATATCGTATAATCATGCCCACGGATACTTGAGGTGACAATGGAGTATCTAGGTGACATTAGGGTTTTGGTTGATTTGTGTCTTAAGGTGTTATTCTAGTATGAACTCTATGATGGATTGAGCGGAAAGAATAGCTTCATGTTATTTTACTACGAACTCTTGAATAGATAGAATAGAAAGGATAACTTTGAGGTGGTTTCGTACCCTACCATAATCTCTTCGTTTGTTCTCCGCTATTAGTGGCTTTGGAGTGACTCTTTGTTGCATGTTGAGGGATTGTTATATGATATATCTATGTTATTATTGTTGAGAGAACTTGCACTAGTGAAAGTATGAACCCTAGGCCTTGTTTCCTATCATTGCAATACCGTTTACGATCACTTTTATCATTAGTTACCTTGCTGTTTTTATTATTTCAGATTACAAAAACCTTTATCTACTATCCATATTGCACTTGTATCACCATCTCTTCGCCGAACTAGTGCACCTATACAATTTACCATTGTATTGGGTGTGTTGGGGACACAAGAGACTCTTTGTTATTTGGTTGAAGGGTTGTTTTAGAGAGACCATCTTAATCCTACGCCTCCTACGGATTGATAAACCTTAGGTCATCCACTTGAGGGAAATTTGCTACTGTCCTACAAACCTGTGCACTTGCAGGCCCAACAACGTCTACAAGAAGAAGGTTGTGTAGTAGACATCAGCTACCTTGCTGCACTTTTGTTACTACTATCGTTACTTGCTCGTTACAAATGATCTTGCTATCAAACTACTCTGCATTCACAATTTTAGCACTTGCAGACATTACCTTGCTAAAAACCACTTGTCATTTCCTTCTGCTCCTCATTGGGTTTGACACTCTTACTTATCGAAAATGCTACAATTGACCCCATATACTTGTGGGTCATCATCGCCGCCTCCCTCCCTGGCCTGCGCCGCTGTTGGCCCCCTTCCTGGCCCGCGTCGTCGCCGGGCCCCTCCCTGGCCCGCGCTGCCGCTTTCCCCTACCACTAACCGCGCCGCCGCCCCACCCACTCACCACCCTCCCGCAACTAAATAGCGGGGAGGCTACCCAACCCACCTGCGTCGGCGCCGGCCCCGGCCCTAGTGACGCGAGCTGCCACCGACCTACATCCCGCGCCACTGTCGCCCCTCCCCTGCTTCTACAACCGCGCCGCCCCGCCCTCGGATCCATCCGCCGTCGTCACTGGATCTGGCCACCCTGATGGCCTGCCTTCCCCTTCGGGCCGTCGCCCCACCTTCAAAATCGCGCCGCCGCCCGCCTTCCTTATCGCGACATCACCTACTCCCACCGCCCCGCCTCCCAAGTCACCCCAAAAGCACCTCCGTGCGCCGCCGCGGACGATAACAGCACCCACCGTCGAGGATCGCGCAGCAGCCCTGGCCACAAGCCCCGCCTCAGCCACCATGCGTCGGTCTCCCTCCATCTTCCTCTGCGCGTCGTTCTTCTCCCTTGAATCTGACGGCGATTGCCCCTTCTCTCCAACACATTGCCTGCCATGATCCAGAAAAATGGGCATGGCCTCCCCTCCCGACGACCTCTTCCAGCACCAAAAACGCTGACGAGCATGAAGACACCCTTTCCTGCTAAGTGCTCTGTCTCCCATAACTCAAGAAGTTCAGGTAAATCTCTTGCAAAGATTCAGGTACTTCAAAGAACATAGAAAAACATGTTTAACTGTATATGCGACTTGATGCTCTTCCTGTATGTGCATATACATGAGTTCTCACCTACCCATTCTGCTCTTGGTGGAGCTGATGCATTCTTCTCCCCCGTTGTGATGCCGAAATAGAACTGTTGGCTTGGCTCGCGTCCATTCCTTATTTGTGCGCATGTGCTTCTGTGGTAGCACCATGAGGAACAACTCGCCCTATTTTGTAGTAGTGGATAACGCAGTTTGAGGTGGACTGAAGTTCAAGTGCCATCCATGGAGCATTACTTGGTGGTGGTGCCTCTCACTGACCTTCCTCAGCACCTCTCATCGACCTTCCCGGCGCCTCTCATCGACCTTCTCCATCCACATCGACACAGTACAAAAAAGTTTGGAAGTTCAACAAGTTTTAGCGAGGCAGCTTGCACCAGTCCCGCCTCTCCACCATCATGTGCTCCAGTAGAACCAGGTTCATCACACACAAAAAACAGCGACAATGGTCTTCTCAGGAGCCCCGCCTAACAGGAACCTCTCTCTTAGCCACTGATGGACATCATACTGTAAATTGATGCAAAGAACACATCATATTGTAAATTGATGTAAAGAAGAAGGTCTAATTATGTGATCTGTACATGCTTGTCGAAATGCCGAATGAGAAAGATATTTTTTTTCTCTCGAGGTTGTCTTGCTGATGTTTGGGAGTTAATATTTTTGCAAGTTGAAAACCTCAGGTTATGAAGTTCAATGAATGCGACTTCTTTTGACCACGCACTCTTAAAGAAGAGCTTCCAAAAAATTTCCTCACCTGTTGCTGATGTTTGAGAGTTAATATTTTTGCAAGTTGAAAACCTCAGGTTATGAAGTTCAATTGATGAGACTTCTTTTGACCTTGCACTCTTAAAAAAGAGCTTCCAAGAAAAATTCCTCACATGTTGATGCATTCACGCTCATATCTTCAACCTCCTACATGTATGTTCTGTGTTCAAAAGTGCCCAATGAGAATTATGCTATGAAAAAATTCATGTATTATTATGTGGAAAAAGTCATGTATTAGAACCACATAGTAAGTGAAATTCATTATGTTCTAGGAAAAACAAAAGTATGAAGTTCAATTTTTTTAATGTTGATGGTTATTTAAAAACAAATTTTTTTCTAAGAAATGAAACTAAGAAGTTCAGATTAAAAAATAGAGAAGTTCGAATTTTATATGGAACTAAACAATCCTCTTACTAATGTACAAAATGAAGAAGTTTAAATACTAATAAAGGTACAACTAAAAAAAGTTTAGATTCAAACGTAAAAATGGAAAGGTTTGAAAAGCAAACATGGGGTAGTTCCCATAAAAAAATTCAGAGGTGTGCTTGACACGAAAGTTTGTCAATAAGAAATGAACAATTGGACTTTTATCAAACATTAAATTATTCTTGTTAGTAAAGGAAAAAAAGAAGTACAAATAAAAAAACCCAGAGTAGATCAAATTTTATAAAAAAGAAATGAATTTTTCCCGTTTCTGAAAAGACCCCGAGAAGTTCATATTAAACCAACGAAGCCGTTCAACGTTTACTAAAAACTTATATTTTTAACCGCTTCTAGAGAATAAAACCAAGAAGTTGAAATTTTAAAAAGTGGCTTAGTTCAAAATTTATAAAAAAACAATTTTCCTCGTTTCTGAAAAAACATAGAAGTTCAAATTAAAATAACCAAGCGGTTCAATATTACTAGAAAAACAATTCATATTTTCCCCATTTCTAAAATGGAAAAACTGAAGTTTAAAACAATGAAACAGTTAAAAAAAACAAATTGATTTTTCCTGTTTCTAAAAAAATAGAAGTTCATGTTGGAAAAACAAAGCAGTTCATCGTTTACTACAAAAACTCATATTTTTCTGGCTACTTAAGGATATAACCAAGAAGTTCAAATTAAAAAAGGCGAGCAGTTCAAAAAGTGTGTAGACATGGATTTGCCCCTGTTTTTATAAAGATTTAGAAGTTCAAATTTAAAAAAGTGAGTGGTTCGATGTTTATTATATAACTAGGACTTTTCATGTTACTAATGAATAACACCAAGAACTCCTAATTAGGAAATTAAGTTGTTTGATGTTTATAAAAATCTCAGATTTTCCATGATACTAAAGATTAAAACCAGAGAAGTTCAATTTTTAAAAACAGAGTAGTTCAATGCATATAAATAACTCAATTTTTCTCGTTACTAAGGAATAAAACCAAAGAAGTTCAATTTCAACAAGACCTAGAAGTTCAAATTAAATAATTGAGTGGTTCGATATTTATTAAATAATTAGGACTTTCCGCATTACTAATGAGTAACACCAAGAAGACAGCACATAATAAAACGAGGAAGCCCGTATTAAAAAGATGGAGGAGTTCGACGATTATAGAAAACTCAGATTTTTCCTCGTTATTAAAGAATGGAAACAAGAAGTTCAAAAATAAAATAACAAGAAGTTCAACTTTTAAAAATAAAGCGCTTCAAAATTTCATAAAAAAGATTTAGAAAATAAAACTAGGAAATCCATATTAAAAAGATGGAAAAGTTCGATGATTATAGAAAACTCGGATTTTTCTGGTTATTAAAGAAATGAAACAAGAAGTTCAAAAATAAAATAACAAGAAGTTCAACTTCTAAAAATAGAGCGCTTGAAAATTATTAAAAAAGGATTGAGAAATTCAGATTAAAATTCATAAAAATTCAGATATTTTCACGTAACCGAGATGACTTCAAATTGATAACTGCGAGAAGTTCACGTACTACACGGTGTGCATTCTGTATTAAAAAAAGCAAACACAAAAAGTTTTATTGTTATAAGTTCAATTCCTCGGTCGGAGAAAGTTAAAAAAATATTATGAGAGAGGTTTGTACAAAAGCAATATCATTTGTGTAACACTGATGAATGCATGGGAAAATTACAAACAAAAATACGTCACTAAAGTTCAATGTGAAAACAGGAGGAAGTTCAACTACTATACTGAATGAATTTTAGATTAAAAACTTTTAAAACCGTTGCGAGTATGAAAAAATGATCAATACGGGAAAGTTGCATGTTTACAGCAGCTTTCCATCTCGATATCACTTGCTCAATTCGGGTGAGTGGATGGAGAACTACGAAAAAATACATGAAAACAGAGTGAAGTTCAGGTAGACATGCTAAGAAGTTCAAGTTCTTCACGCGGTGCATTTTCGGAGAATCTGTTTCCCGACAAAGGCAGAACGCACGATCTGTTCATTTTCAAAATTACTTGAAAACGACTAGGAATCACACAAAACCATCAACATGAAAAAGTTTTGCATTTTTTGTAGTTTTTCAACGGTGTATTATTTGCCCATTCCGATAAAGTTTGTAGAAATTACAATGAAAATATGTTTTTAGCCATTTTCAAAATTGACATAGAACTGTAAGGAATTGGGAGAAACAATATATACCAAAAAGTTTCGCATTTGCTCAAGCTTTACAACGCCATATCATTTTCTGCATTCGGACGTACGGTTGGAAAATTAGCTCGAAAATACGAACTCAGTGGAATTTGTACCATTTTCTAAATTACTTTTAAACCATTCAAAATTAGAAAAAACATTCAACATACAAAATTAGCGCATTTTCTTAAGTTTTCCAATGCCATATCATTTCCCTCAGTTGTATTAGCCGTTTAGAAATGGCATCAAAAATACGAACTCGGCTGTTTGGTTTGTGAAATTTTACGATTTTCCAAATTACTCTTTAACCATAGGAAATTAGAGAAAATTATCAACATGTGGAAGGAGCGGTTTTGCAGCAGCTTTCCAACCCCATATTATTTGACTAATTCTGATAAATGGTTTAGAAATGCGATCGAAAATATGATTCAAGTTTTTTGTTTGAAAAAAAACATTTTTCAAAACTGCTCTTAAACCGCTTGCATTTTGCCAAAAATTCAACTTGTGCGATGATACCTATGTTCATAGCTTTCCAACGGTATATCAGAAGGCCAATTTGGACACTTTTTAGCTTAAGTTCAACCTAGTATTCAGGGAAGGTCAGGTTGGATAACTCAGGAAGTTCAGGTTGTGATCAGAATATTATTCTGATCCCGTAATCAGAATAGTGTTATTTGCCATATTGTTAATCAAAATATGCATATTCCTTACAAACCCATTGAATTATATTGAGCCTATTCCTACAGCAACATGTGATGTATCATCTCGTGTAACTAAATAGGTGATCCCAATTTTTAGCACATATTACAAGGCTGCCATGATCATCATTATTATTTGTTATGGGTGTGGTTAGATCTATGGACTTAGTGAAGTTTCAGTCAAATGATAGAACTAGGACTGGAAAAAAAGCTAAAAGCTCGCGAGCTAAATGAGTAGCTCGTGACTCGGCTCAAATTGATTCGAACTTGAACAATAACGAGTCGAGCCGAGCTTTAGTTTAAGATCGTTTATAGACCAAGTTAAACGAGCCGATCTAATGAGTATTCGCGTAACTCGTTAGGCTCGGTAAACAATAGTGGTTTTTAGGGGTAGTAAAAAACATCCACTAAATATCTTGTGTCCCAGAATAAGGCCCAGCTGCTCAAGGCCCGACCTCCCAGGAGACTCTCTCGTACATGTCCATATATTTACATGTTAAATCCCCAATTAATCTTTTTTATCATATTTATAAGGTTTTATGTTTATATCTTTAATGAGCTTAACAAGCTAAACGAGCCAACTCATGAGTTATACGAGTCGAGCCAATCTCAGATTTGAGCTCGTTATAGTAACGAGTCGAGTCGAGCTTTAGCGAGTCGAGTCGAGCTTTAGCGAGTCAAGTCCTCGAGCTTTAGCTAGCTCATTAGTGAAATGAGCTTTAGCTAGTCGAGTCCTTGACTCGGCTCGAAATCCACCCCTAGATAGAACATATGAAAAGAAGAGATTTTTTAAAATTCTTTTACACGCATCCGCATGAAAGATCTCATGAATAATATAACATCGATTAAAACTTCGTGAAGTCTGAGTCGACTGAGATTTATCAATCCCGATTTATTATTATGTCATCAATAAGTAGGCACAAGAGGGAAGAAATATTCCCCGCAAAAAAGAGAGGGTAGAAATATAAATACGGTATAATATAATAACAATACAATTCTTATTTTGATAAAAAATAATGAATACTCACATGCAACCTGCGAGTCGTTCTTTTCCACTAGGGCAGGCGACTAGAAATCCTAGCCGCTGCCAGGAGAGTCTCTCCACCTTGTTCCTCCGACGGCTCCCCTCCGCCAGTGACCTTGGTCGTTGGTGTTGAGGGGGGTCGCCGGATCTATGCGTGTGGATCGTGTAGCTTTAGGTTAGGCCTTAGTAGCTTTGATTTTTCGACTGTTCATCGTCTTCACTTCGGAGGCAGCGATGGTGGCGCTAAATAAAGAAGGTCCAGATCTGTCCCCAACGAGGCAAGCGGTCCTATGGTGGGGGATGAATTTGGAAATCAGTATGTTCAAGTAAGGATGGTGTGGCAGCAGCATCACCCTCGTGGTGGACCTGTGTCCTCGGGCTCCATCGTTACGACGGTGTTTGCTCCAACGCTGGTGTGGATCTTGGGAGGTAGTCCAGGACCGGATGCAGATTGTGGTCTGCATCAACGACATCTGGAAGACAGAACATGTGCTAGATTCATGGTTGCTGGATGGCATTTATGGTTTCCTCCTTCGGCGTCTTAGAGCATCTCCAGCCACGCCCCCAACAGACCCCTCAAAGCGACTTTTTTCGCGCCAGCACCAGAAAAAAGGCCCCAGTCGCGCCCCAAGATGCCGAAATCCACCGGCTCGGCCCGTTTTTGGGACCAGCGATACCAGGCCAAACCCAGCGCACTAGGGGCGTCTGGGGCTCTGGCTGAAGGAAAAGCCATGTCTGGGCCACACTGTCAGGCGAAAAGTCGACAGATTTGCCCCCTCCCCATGCCCTCCCTCCCCC